>NC_045553.1:47175686-47255686 GCF_009769535.1 Thamnophis elegans
ACCCTCCCCTCCGTTCCTTCTGCCAATAATCTGTCCTAACCACCCTGTATCGCTTTGTCCTCTAATTTTAATACCTTAAAATAAATCAATAAGCTCCCTCCCCTCCCTGCAGAAGGATAGGAGGGGAGGACGAGAGTCGGCTTCCTCTTCTTCAAGACTTCTTCTCCCAGGCTCCTTGGGTGGGGCCTAACTGGCACCTCCTTCTCCCGGGGCTTAGATTGACACCTGTCCTTCCTCTCCCGCAGCCAGCAGGACGCCCAGGAGTTCCTGCGCTTCCTTCTCGACGGGCTCCACAGCGAAGTGAACCGAGTGTTGGTCCGTCCCAAAGGCAACAATGACAACCTGGACCATCTAGCGTGAGTCCCAGCAGAATCGGAGCCCTGGGATAGTTGGGGTTTTTTGGGGGGTGGGGGTGGGGAAAGGAGACTGGAGACCACCAGACCCCGATGTCCCTGGTCTGGTCTGGACTGAACAGGCTGGTGCTTGAGAAGGTCCATCTATGGGGCTGGGTGCCCAAAGAAAGATCGGGGTGGCCCAGTGAGATGGAGAGCCAGTTTGGGTTCAAGCACAACAGCCATAGCCCTTAGACTTATATGCCGCTTTACAGTGCTTCACAGCCCTCTCTAAGCAGTTTACAGAGTCAGCCTCTTGCTCCCCCCCACAAAACAATCTAGGTCCTCATTTTACACACCTCTGAAGGATGGAAGGCTGAGTCAACCTTGAGTTGGTCAGGATTGCACTTCTGGAAGTAGCAATAGCAGTTAGACTTATATACCGCTTCATAGGGCTTTTAGCCCTCTCTAAGTGGTTTACAGAGTCAGCATATCGCCCCCAACAACAATCCGGGTCCTCATTTTACCCACCTCGGAAGGATGGAAGGCTGAGTCAACCCTGAGCCGGTGAGATTTGAACAGCCGAACTGCAGAACTGCAGTCAGCTGAAGTAGCCTGCAGTACTGCACTCTAACCACTGCGCCACCTCGGCTAGGATAAGTGATAGAAACCAGGGAATAGCAATAGCAATAGCAGTTAGACTTATATACCGCTTCATAGGGCTTTCAGCCCTCTCTAAGCGGTTTACAGAGTCAGCATATCGCCCCCAACAACAATCCGGGTCCTCATTTCACCCACCTCGGAAGGATGGAAGGCTGAGTCAACCTTGAGCCGGTGAGATTAGAACCGCTGAACTGCAGATAACAGTCAGCTGAAGTGGCCTGCAGTACTGCACTCTAACCACTGCGCCACCTCGGCTCCCGGGCAGAGTTTGCCTGCAATACTGTATTCTAACCACTGGAAGAGAAGGAAGGAAGGAAGGAAGGAAGGAAGGAAGGAAGGAAGGAAGGAAGGAAGGAAGGAAGGAAGGAGAGAGGGAGGAAATAAGGAGTTTGTAGAGATTCTCTGTCATCCAGGTCCTGGTTGTCCCAAAGGTGATTTTTCAAGAGGCAACTGGGCCTTCTGTTTTTTTCTTTAAAGGTGTTTCGCTTCTCATCCAAGAAGCTTCTTCAGCTCTTATTCTTATTCCTGGAGAAGTTGGAGCTTTGCTTTCTGCAGGAATGTTTTTTTTCCTGCCCCATTTGTCCCTTCCCTGTTGGAGAGGAAACTGCATTATCTTGCATCCCAATCTGAAGCGCCACTGGTTCCTGGAGGAAGCCCACTGGCCTCTTGGAAAAGCCCCTCTAGAATCGGATGCTGATCTCGGCTGGGAAAACCTCTTCACCTTCTCTCTCTTGCATGTGTCTTCCGACAGGGACGACGAGAAAGGGAGGCAGATGTGGATGAGATACACTGCGAGAGAAGACAGTCGGATTGGGGGTGAGCATCTGGTGGGGGGGTCCAAAAAGATTTTGGTTGAGACAGGAGGTCTCAACCTTGGCGACTTTAAGATGGAGGGATTTCAGTTCCCAGAATTCCCTCCTCAACATGCTTTAAGAGGAGTGGGCTTCCTTTTGTGACTAAGGCTTCCCGAGACCCTGAAGCAAACTCCTGGTCCCGACAAAAAAACCCTTTTATTAATTTCCTGTGAATTCTGCTCATTCCCATCCAGTAAAGTCTTTCAAGGGAGGATTTACGGTCACAGACCTTATCTGACTTGGAGAGCTGCCAGGCCGAGATTTGCAAAACTTGGCAAGGAGTCTTGGAGAGTCAGAAACCAATGAAGAGAACTAATTGTCTCCTGCAAACTCCACTCCGCTTTCGCTCCTCTTTTATTTCCTCTGAGAGGGGCCTCTCATCGTCCACCTCTGGTCTTACTCCCAAGTCGACCCCTGTTCTTTAGCTGTTCCCTTCGTCTGGCAACTCTGCGCATGCACACACTGGGAATTCAGACAGTGAGGAGGTTGGGGAGGAACATGGACCAGTCCTGGAGTCTATGGAAGGCTCGGACGAGGGCTCTGTGTTGGAGGCAGAGGGGGGGGGCAGGGCCATCTGGCAGTTATTAGCTGTCTTCGGAGTCAGACATCAGTGAGGCAGACGAACAGCTGGAGCCTGTTCCCAGTGTGTGCATGCGCAGAGTTGCCAGACGAAGGGAACTGCTAAAGAACAGGGGTCGACTTGGGAGTAAGGCCACAGGTGGACGATGAGAGGCCCCTCCCAGAGGAAATAAAAGAGGAGCGAAAGGGGAGTGGAGTTTGCAGGAGACAATTAGTTCACTTCATTGGTTCGTGACTCTCCGAGGCTCCTTGCCAAGTTCTGCAGAGATTGGCCTGGCAGCTCTCCAAGCCAGATAAGGTCTGTGACTGTAAATCCTCCCTCGAAAGACTTTGCTGGATGTGAAGGAGCAGAATTCACAGGAAATTAATAAAAGGTTTTTTTTGTCGGGACAAGGAGTTTGCTTCATGCTCTCAGGAAGCCTCGGTCAGAACAAAATGTTGACTTACATTACCATAACAGTCAACAGCGTCATTTCCTTGTTGATTGTGGTTTTCAAAAGTGGTGAAATCTTCAGAAACACCCCAATGGCATTGACCCAAATCAGCATAGCTGCCTCTTTAAAAACTGGCTTAAAGAGTCAGTTCCCTTTTTGTTCAAGGTTGCCACTTTCGGTTTCTTTTCCTTTTCAAATGTGCACGAGGTCAGTTCTGGTCTTGATGATTCCGGATCAAAGCCAGGAAGGGCAACTGTTCCTTCAATTTGTTCATTGAATTGTTGATATTTATAGAACCCTGAATAAACATTGTTAACGGGGCTTTTTCATTGTCATTTTGTTAAAACTTCCTTGGATATTTCAAAGCAGCATTTCAATTTCAGCCAAGTGTGGGGTTGTTGTTTTTTCCCCCCAGTAATTAAATCAAATCCATTAATGATCAACTTTTTTTTTCTCTTTTTAATGTATGACTCCACCTAATGCTGGACCCCCATTTGACCGACAGAACCCATGCAAACGTTTTAGAAAATATTTTGACCTTTCCAATGGCCAAACTTTGTTCATTCAGTGCTAGTGTGAAGCTCCCAGAAGATGACCTAATTAATTCATGAGCCTCGAGACAAAGTTCAAAAGAAATCCATTCATTTATTAGGATCAATCTTCTGGCATGTACTTCTGCTGAGCCAAAACTGATTTACACTTAATGGCGTCTGAACTTTACCCCTGTGTCCCCTCCCCTCTGCCTTGGTCATAACTCACATTCACCAACATGAAGCTATGGCAGGTTATGGACATGAGCATTCACATGCCAGTTGAATATGAGACCTGACTCTAGCCAAAAGTATGCATGGAATTCTCCTCCCTTCCTATGCCACTTGATAGTATTTTTCCGGATGTTTTCAGGCTGTTTCCGGACTGTTTTCAGGTTGTTTCTTGGACCTGAAAATGGCCTGCAAACATCCCCCAAAATAGTTGAAAACGGCCCAAAAACAGTTATGCACAACTGGTAAGACCAGCTGGCACTCCGGCGCATGCACATGAACATGCATTCACGCGCGTTCTGGTTTGGACATTCAGTGCCGAAAAGGTTTGCCATCCCTGGCCTAGTCAATTGAGGGCCACAGAAGAAGCTGTGTTGAATTCGTGGCTCATTCACCTCTTGGCTTCCCAGCCACTAAACTGGGAGCCCAAATTGGTTTGGGAATCAGCCACCACAGAGATCAAGGAACCTTTCATGCGCTCTGAAATTCCTCGGCTGATTTTGTACAAACGTAGAAGGGATTTCCACCATGCTCAGATCTAGGCGCTGGGAAGAGAAGCTTCAGAAAGCCTTGAGAAGTAGGGAGTTGAGATCTAACCAGAGGTGAGTTCCTACCGGTTCGGACCGGTTCGGACCAGTAGGTAGTAACTCAGCCGGACATGCTCCCAAACTGGTTCTATCCTCGGCAGCGCCATCTTGATATTCAGTTCTGCGCATGCACAGAACAATCTTCATTGCAAAAATGCAATTTTTCCCCTTTTCTAACGTCGTGCGCATGTGCAGACCTTTTTATATGCAAATGCGCATGCATGCACACATCTGGTGTGCACGCGAGCACAAATTTTTTTGCACGCTGAACCGGCAGTAATGCCAGTAGCAACCCGCCTCTGGATTCAACCCCAGTCAAGACTTTGAAGCTTCTTTCTAAAACTCACTTTTCAAAAACTGCCGTCACTGTTGCGCAGAAACACCTACCCACGTAACTGGATCATGGGTGACTCCTACGCGGAGAAGCGTCGGTGAACAACATTATCGTGCTCTTGCACAACAAATGAGGTCAAAAGCAAGTTGGCTGGTTGGTGACTAAGAAGGTTGAGATAACCCAGCCATGACATCAGATCCTCTGTTCTCGTTCTCGGATGACGCGAAGCATCTCTTCAAGCGTCCAGGCAGGAGGAAAGTCCGTCTCCTATGTGCATAGGAAGCCTGCTTGGTCTCCAACTTCATGTTCCCCGTCTTCTCTTCCTTTAGATCTCTTTGTTGGGCAACTCAAGAGCTCCTTGACCTGCAGTTCTTGCGGCTACTGTTCCACTGCCTTTGACCCTTTCTGGGATCTGTCCCTGCCCATTGCCAAGGTAACCTTCCGCGCCCTGGGACCCCCGTTGGGTTCCTGTTGACCCCAGATGTGCCCCTTCTTGCGTTGGTGATCTAATCTCTTGGATCTCTCTTCTCTCTCCCCCCATCTCTCTCTCTTCTCCCTCTCCCTCTTTTCTCCTCTCTCTCTTCTCTCTCTCTCCCCTCTCTCTCTCTTTTCTCTCCTCTCTCTTCTCCCTCCCTCCATCTCCCTCCCTCTTCCTCATCTCTCTACTCTCTTCTCCCTCTTCTCTCCCCTCTCTCTTCTCTCCTCTCTTCTCCTTCTTCTCCCTCTCCTCTCTCCCCTTCTCTCTCTCCCCTCTCTCTCTCTCTTCTCTCTCTTCTCTCCTCTCTCTCTCTTCTGTCTTCTCTCTCTCTCCTCTCTCTTCTCTCCTCTCTTCTCCTTCTTCTCCCTCTCCTCTCTCCCCTTCTCTCTCTCTCCCCTCTCTCTTCTCTCTCTTCTCTCCTCTCTCTCTTCTGTCTTCTCTCTCTCTCTCTCCTCTCTCTTCTCTCCTCTCTTCTCCTTCTTCTCCCTCTCCTCTCTCCCCTTCTCTCTCTCTCTCCTCTCTCTCTCTTCTCTCTTCTCTCCTCTCTCTTCTTTCTGTCTTCTCTCTCTCTCTCTCCTCTCTCTTCTCTCCTCTCTTCTCCTTCTTCTCCCTCTCCTCTCTCTTCTTTCTCTCTCTCTCTCTCTCCTCTCTCTTCTCTCTTCCCCTTCTTCTCCCTCTCCTCTCTCCCCTTCTCTCTCCTCTCTCTCTCTTTATTCCTCCTCCTTCTCCTTCTTCAGAAAAGCTACGGCGAGGTGAACTTGATCGACTGCATGCGGCTCTTCACCAAGGAAGATGTACTGGATGGAGACGAGAAACCCGTAAGTCCAGATTGGGAGGAAGGTGCAAGAAAAAAACCTCATCTGTCAGGTTTCTGCACATGCAGTTCACTTCTCTTATTCGAAATGTTTTTAAGCCCCAGATTTCAAAACTCAACCACCGGGTGGACTTTTTTTAAAAAAATATTCTGGTTTGGAGTTTTGCACAAAACGAAGTTGCTTATGATTTTTTTTTAAGGATCATAAGATTTTCGAGGACTGGAGGCTAAAACATACAACGAACAGTTGCAGGAACTGGGCCTGGCTAGTCTAGGGAAGAGAAGGACCAGGGGAGACAGGAGAGCAGCCTTCCAATATTTGAGGAGCTGCCAAAGAGGAGGGGGTCAAGCTATTTTCCAAAGCACTTGAAAGCCAGGCAAGGAAGAATGGTTGGAAACTGACCAAGGAGAGATTCAACCTGGAAATAAGGAGGAATTTTCTGACAGTGAGAACAATCAACCCATGGAACAGAAGTTGCCTTCAGAAGTTGTGGGAGCTTCATCACTGGAGGCTTTCGAGAAGAGATTGGACTGCCATTAGTCAGAAATGGTGTAGGGTCCCCTGCTTGGGCAGGGGGTTGGACTAGATGACCTACAAGGTCCCTTCCAACTTTGTTCATCTGGACCTGCCCACGTCAGATTCTTCTGTAAAAATAAGGGTATTTTTTTTCCCCTCAGTGAAAGCTGGCCTCTCTAGTGTGCCACTGGTTGCCCTTGTGTTTAACTCGGCCCTTTCAGCTGATCTTGTACTCTTTTTCCCCCAGATGGGACCACATGTCCCATGTCTGCCTTTCCTAACAATGTTCGTGCGCTAAGCTGCGCTCCCTTCATCTCCAGTGCTCCCCTCCTAAACCCTGGTTGTCCTTTCTCCCTGCAGACCTGCTTCCATTGCAAAGCGAGGACGAAATGCATGAAGAAGTTCAGCATCCAACGTTTTCCCAAGATCCTGGTTTTACGTATCCTTTCCTTCTTCTCCAGAGGATTTGGCCTCGGCTATTTATTTATTTGTGGGATTTATTTGGCGCCCATCTCGTATCCAACCACTGTGGGAGGACCCATAGCAAGTAGACCTCACAGGTGGATGCTCTTGTGGCCGGTCAGTGGAGCTGGCAGCAGACTCGGACAGTGAGGAGGTTGGGGAGGAACCTGGGCCAGTCCTGGAGTCTGGGGAAGGCTCTGATGATGACTCTGTGTCGGAGGCAGAGAAGGGGGCCAGAGCCATATGCCAGTTATCAGCTGCCTTTGGAGTCAGACCTCAGTGAGGCAGAAGAACAGCTGGAGCCTGTTCCCAGTGTGCGCATGTGCAGAGCTGCCAGACGAAGGGAACGGCTAAAGAACAGGGGTCGACTTGGGAGTAAGGCCACAGGTGGACGGTGAATGGCCCCTCCCAGAGGGAATAAAAGAGGAGTGAAAGGGGAGTGGAGTTTGCAGAAGGCAATTAGTTCTCTTCATTGGTTCGTGACTCTCTGAGGCTCCTTGCAAAACTCAGCCTGGCAGCTTTCCAAGCCAGATAAGGTCTGTGACTGTAAATCCTCCCTTTGCTGGATGTGAATGAGCAGAATTCACACTCAATTAATAAAAGGGGTTTTTGTCGGGAGCAGGAGTCTGCTTCATGCCCTTGGGGGGGGGGGGCTAGATCAGAACAGGTGTGTGGTGACTTGACAGGTGTCCATCAGCATCTGTCGGGTGCAGACAATTTTACTGGGTCCAAAATCCAGCCTGCGGAGGACTTAGCTTATTATTTCAAGCTCCTAGTCCTCTTGGATTTGAGAATGCAGACTTTTTTCAGTGCAGTAGAACGTGTATACACACACACACACACACACACACAAATTACAGCCTCAACCTTTTTGCTTTACTTTTTTTTTGGCGGTTAAGGCGCTAGGCTAGAAAGGAGGAGATCCCGAGTTCAAGTTTTGCCTTAGCCATGAAAGCTGGCTGGGTGACTTTGGGCTAGTCCTCCTCTCTCCCACTTTACAGGGTTGTTGTTGTTGTTGTTGTTGTTGTGGGGAAAAGAGCAGGAGGAAATTGTGTTGCATATGTTTGATGCCTTGAGTTATTTGTAACAATAATAAATGTGGGGTATTAAATAAATAAATAAATAAATAAATAAGTGATGTGGTGGCCTAGAGGTGGAGCTCTCGCCTCACAATCAGGAGGCTGTGAGTTGAAGAATATATCTGCTGAACAAAACTCCGCATTGGCAACAGGAAGGGCATCTGGCCATGGAAACAGTCTGCCAGCTACATTCAGTTGCCCAGATTCCACCCCACAAGGGAACATGGGGTTGTTTAAAGATGATGATGATGATGATGATGATGATGATGATGATGATGATGATGATAAAATAAACAAAACTCCTTCACTCGTGGGAACCATTTGGCCCTCCCCCCTTTTTCCTTAATTCCTCGCCCAGACCTGAAACGTTTCTCCGAAGCCAGGATGCGATCCAGCAAACTCACCACTTTTGTCAATTTCCCACTTAAGGATCTGGATCTACGGGAATTTGCCTCTCAGAATTGCAGTGAGTATCGCCTGCAGGGTTGGGGAGAACCAGCCAGGGTGATGTGGGTGTGGGTGTGGGTGTGGGGGGGTCATGTAGGCCAGCAACCCCCAAACGTTTGGATGCCAGGAGCCACTTTCATGGAGGGGGGATTTTCTGCGGACCTGTGTGTGTGTGTGGAAAAAAAGAGGAGGGCCACGGCATGCTTCCGATGGAGGCCGCTTCTGGCTTTTGCACAGCTAGAAGTTAACGAAAGTCTCCCCTGGCGGTAATTTGCCTCTTCCGTTTCCAGATCACGCAATTTACAACCTCTACGCCATCTCCAACCACAGTGGGACCACCATGGGTGGCCATTACACAGCCTACTGCAAAAGTCCTGTCTCTGGAGAATGGAACGCCTTTAACGACTCACGGTAAGCGGGCGCTAAACCGGACTCTCCGTTCGCCCTCCCAACTCTTTCCCCGAACAAGAGAAGGTCATCTGAGGAGGGGGGGTTTGAAACTTAACTCGGACAACTGTCTCGCTGAGCAACAAAAATGTTGAACTCAATTCTGGTCGTAAGCCGAGGACTGCCTCGGTTTGCGTCTCATCATTCCGCCTTCATTTTGGGCCATTTTTCGCCCTCCTGACGCTTCCCCAAACATGCAAAGTGGACGTTCGAGAACGGACTTCCAGTTTTCATGTTAGGCCGTTTTTTTGCCCTCCCCGGGTTCCTAGAAGGCCTCTGGAGCCTGGGGGGGGGGTGAAAAATGGACCGGGGGGGGGCTTTTCACCCTCCCCAGGCTCCAAGAAAGCCAAAATTCTAAAAGGAATATAATTGCAGGGCTGACAAATGTATGCACAGATGGATCTTGGTTCTTAATTTTCTAAGCGGAGTCCTTGGTGCTCTCTGAGCTTGGTGGTTTTCTTGCAGACATTCGATGACCCAACTAGGTAACATCATCAGCGCTAGAAGGGAGTGGGGTTTGCAGTGTGGAGGAGGACTGTAGGGACCTTGGTGCTCTCTGAGCTTGGCTGTTTTCTTGCAGACGTTTCAGTACCAAACTCAGTAATATCATCAGTGCTAGAAGGGGGTGGGGTTTGCTACTTTCGGACTCTGATCATGTTACCTAGTTGAATCATGAAACGTCTCCAAGAAAACAAGCCAGCTCAGAGACCATCAAGGACCGCCCTGCTACGCAAGGCCGCAGGGGGGGGGGGGGTCAGGCTTGCATGCACAGGGGGAACAACACAGGGGGAGCATTAAATTACGGGGGTGGGCATGCAAGTGTGTGCAATAGCACCCAAGTGTGTACTTTTGGCACCTGAAGCGAAAACGTTTGCCATCACTACCCCACGCCTTCCCAGATGGGTCTACCGCCCTTCCCAGATGGGTCTACCGCCCGGAGCCGAGGTGGCGCAGTGATTAGGGTGCAGTACTGCAGGCCACTTCAGCTGACTATTACTTGCAGTTCGGCGGTTCAAATCTCACCGGCTCAAGGTTGACTCAGCCTTCCATCCTTCAGAGGTGGGTGAAATGAGGACCCAGACAGTGGGGCTGATATGCTGACTCTGTAAACTCCTTAGAGAGGGCTGAAAGCCCTATGAAGCGGTATATAAGTCTAGCTGCTACTGCTATTGCTCTTAACACTTCTGTTTCTGTCCTTCCCACAGCGTCACACCGATCTCCCTGGGCCACCTCCGCAGCAGCGACGCCTATCTCCTCTTCTATGAGCTGGCCAGCCCGTCTTCCCGAATGTAGCTCCCAGGTCACGCTCCCCTACCTTGCTCTGCCAACGCGCGTCCCCCACGAAAAAGGAGTCCTCGTAATATCCCGGAGGAGGGACGCAAGCCAAGAAAACCAGCTCAGAAACGCATCGGGAGCGGCCGGTGGGGTGGGGTGGGGGGGCACGTGGAGACCCAGGACAATGGTGACTTGAGGGATTTTTTTTCTAAACTGGGTTTTTCCCCTCCTTTTTTCCTAAAAAACAAGCAAAAGCAAAAAAAGAGAGAGAGAGAGAAAGAGAGGGAGGGAGGAAGAAAATGCTTTTAATAAAGCGTTAACTACAATTGCCGGTTCTAACCGGGATGACTTTCTCTCACGCATGGGACTGGAGACAGAGAAAACCAGGGAGAAAACACCATCCTTGGTGGGCAGCTTCCACGCTACCTCCATCGCTCCGCGGGGAGCGGGGGGGAAGGTCCTCAGGGATGGTTTCTATGTTTTCCTTCCCTCCCTTCTCCCCTTGTTCGCCCACACTCAATACCCCTTCCACAATTTGGTGTGCAATAAGCCACAAACAGCTGCTGCTCTTTCCAGGAGGGGGGGGAGCAACCTGTGATCCCTTGGGGGTGGGGGTTTGTCGGAGCTGAGCCACAGAGGTGTTTTCTCTCTGTTCAACGCCGGACGGACGTCAGTTGCAGAACTAGATAAAGTATAACGGAATCTGATTTTGCATCTTCGATCCAGGCAAGGCGTGTTTGGTTCTTTTGCACAGCTCTTGCGCACGACCCTCCTCGGTTGGGGTTGTGCGAGGGATTTTTCTGCAGGACTTCGAGTCCTATCTCTTTGGGTGGGGTGGGGGCTGCTGTTGGTTTCGGTTTTTTTACAAACTGGAAGCATTCGTGGACGGATTTTTACGGACTTTATCGCAAAGAGCAGAGACTCGCGGGATCCAATTCTACCCGTTTCCTTGTCACGACTGTGCCTTAAGACGCATCCCGACGAAAGGCAGAGGGATTGTGTTTTCAGTGGATCCAAGTGCCCTTCGGAAAGGGACACCAGGGCACAACCAGCAGAAGTATAAACACCCACACACACACCCCCGCCTCAAATCCCTCGGCTTTCCTCTCTCCCAACTTTTCCTCGCCACATCCCTCATTCGTCCTGGGACGGAGGCCTAATTCAGGAACGCTTCGGACAATTTTTCACTGCCTTTCCAGAACGAGGATTTGCTTTTGATTTCGGTTTTCGTTTCGGTTCTTGCTGCATGCGTTCCGCGGAGTCGCCAAAACGCACCTCGTTGGAGTGCGTGTGTTGTGGGGGGGGGGGAGTTGAGCCACTTTGGGAGCGATGGCCTCGATGGGCCAGCTGGCCAGCATCTGCAAACTCGTCCAATCCTCTTATTTATTCTCCGTCCCCCATCACGCAGGGTCAACTTTTCAGCCCACCTCCGAAGCCGGCACTACTTGAAGGGCTGAGAGTTAGAGTTAGCACCTTGACGGTTTTGCAATCAAGGCAGCATTCGCTGGGTAGAAACCCCCCTCCCCTCTTTTATTACCTCCCACCCTTTTCATCCACCACCCCTCGCAAAGCTTTGAAAAAGCACCGAGCCAACTTTTAACTCAGTTTTGAATCAAGCAGAGCATTGAGGTCAGTTTTAGCGGGCACCTTGGTTTGCAACCCAAAGGACCCCCTTCTGCTTGTTCTCACGGCCTGCTTTCCCACAACCTTCCCCTCCCCCATGCCCCTTCCCCTTTGCATATTTCACTCCATTTCAACCAGGCGGATGCTCAGGACCCCCCGAAAGGGCAGGCAGAAGGGGTAAACCCAGACCTCAAGGGTCCGGCTAGCTAAGCCTTTCTCAGTGTTACTATTTCGCTTGGTTTGGGGGGAACGGGGTTCTTTTTTTTTCCCATTTTCGTTTGTGTTTGTTTTTTTTCCCCTTTGGGTTTTATCAGTTTTGGACTGAACAGCTTGTTTACTGTGTAAGCAAAGCTGGAAGGACGGACCGTGGTCACTTAGGAAGGAGGCTTGTACAGAAATAAAATTGTAACTTGATGACCAGCCCACTGCGTTTTGTGTCCCAAGTGTCTGAATTGTGGGCAAGAAATCTTTCTGGTGGGAGGAATGGGTTGTGCATTAAGAAGGTCCCAGCCCCTGATGAGCTGTGGGGCTGGACTCCTGGATTTGCCACAATCTGGATGGCGGACCCTGTTGTGGCCCTCCAGCAGAGCTGGGAGCTGATTCGGACAGTGAGGCGGTTGGGGAGGAAGATGGGCCAGTCCTGGAGTCTGGGGAAGGCTCCGATGAGGGCTCTGTGTTGGAGGCAGAGAGGGGGCCAGAGCCGTCTGACAGTTATCAGCTGCCTTCAGAGTCAGACATCAGTGAGGCAGAAGAACAGCTGGAGCCTATTCCCAGTGTGCGCGTGCACAGAGTTGCCAGACGAAGGGAACAGCTAAAGAGAAAGTCAACTTGGGAGTAAGACCACAGGTGGATGATGAATAGCCCCTCCCAGAGGAAATAAAAGAGGAGCGAAAGGGGAGTGGAGTTTGCAGGAGACAATTAGTTCGCTTAATTGGTTCCTAACTCTCCAAAACTCCATGCCAAGTTCTGCAGAGATCGGCCTGGCAGCTCTCCAAGCCAGATAAGGTCTGTGACCGTAAATCCTCCTTTGAAAGACTTTGCTGGGTGTCAATGAGCAGAATTCACAGCAAATTAACAAAAGGGTTTTTTGTCGGGACAAGGAATCTGCTTCATGCTGTTGGGAAGCCTCAGTCAGGACAGATCCAATGTATTTTCTCTGAAGGAGGAGGGCTCGGCTGGCAGACCTCAGGATTCCTTCCACAGTTGTCCACAGCAGATGCAGGCAGTACTTCTGCAGGGAGAGCTGAAGGACGTGTCATGGATAAGGTTACAGGACTACGAGCTTTGCTCAAATATGAGTTGAATATTTCACTTATTTTTGGCCACCGATTCACCACACGCTCACTTCACACACGAACGCTGCTTCTGCGCATGTCCCCGGCCTCACAAACATGGCTAAACAGGACGGCATAGCACCAGGGTGGGTGGGCGGGCCCATCCGCGATATCTGCTACCGGTTGACTTGAACCAGTCCGAACCGGCTGAATGCCACCTCTGCTTTATTTGACCAAGTGTGATTAGACACACAAGGAATTTTGTCTCCGGTACAGAAACCCCGTGTACGTGCAAAAAAATAGCAGAGTAATAACATAATCATCATAATGGTACCAAATGAGAGAAGGTAGTAGAACAAATGAGAAGGATAATAACAGTAATACAGCCGTACAATACGAGTAAATACCCTTAGGCATAAGACTACGGTGGGAATCAGGTGTTCAACTTAGTGATGGCAGGAAGGAAAAAGTTGTTTTGGCATGCAGTGCTCTCTGGCGCCACCCCAAGGAGACAAGTTGAAACGGTTCTTTGTCCAGGATGTGAACCGTCTGCAGATACCATATTTTTCAGAGTATAAGATGCACCTTCCCCCCCCCCTGCCCAAAAGAGCTTGGAAATGTTGGTGCGTCTTATACACCAGATAAAGCCATTTTTGGCCTCCCGAAGGCCCCCCCCCCTGCATCCCATTTTTGTGAAAAACAGTCCGTTTTCTGCAAAAATGGAAGCATTTTTGCTTTTCCCCAGCCCTGCTGAAGCCTGCAGAGTGCTGCTGGGGGCCAGGGAGGACAAATACTTTTTTTTCTTACTTACCTCTTTGAAATCTTGGTGCGTCTTATACACTGGTGCATCTCATAGTCCGAAAAATATGGTATTTTCTCAGCTTCTGACCCGCACGATATACAGGTCCACAGTGGAAGGAAGGCTGACTGCAATTGTTTTTTCCTGCCGTCCTAACTATCCGTTGCAGTCTCTTACCTGTTCTGTTGGGTTGCAGGACCAAACCAGACAGTTGCAGAAGTACAAACGACAGACTCCATCATTCCTGTGTAAAACTTTATCAGCCGCTCCTGGGGGCGGTCTGAATGTGAAGGGAGCTACTTACAAGCCAAATCAGGGGGGTCAAAGGTCCCTACCTCAAGATAGGGAGGTAGAAGGCATGAGCCAGGTGCTTTCGGTGCTCTGGGACAAGGGGAGAGAGTGAGTCCGCGCTCCAAAATGCATCTCCCGTTTTTGCACCGTGGGAAAATAGGGGTGAAGAAAAGGTTGTGCATCAGTGGCATACAGCACATGGATATGGCATTGGCATCCTTCAGTCTCAAAAGACTATGGTATTGTGTTTGGGATGTATGCAAAGCTGGAGTGTCCTCTCCAGAGCACGAGGCCTGGATAGATTAATATGGAGAATAGACCGTTACCCAAGCAGCAAATCCCTCCTCTCCACGTGGCTGAATTAGTCCAATGGAACGGCAGAGCTGATACGGTTGGTTCCAGCTGCTTCACAGGAGTTACCAGAATGTGGTTGTACACAGTCACGAACTGCTTCCGGGACTCCGGCTCCGGATCTTGAGTTGAGTTGAGTTTATTATATTTCTATGCTGCCCTATTCCCCGGAGGGGACTCAGGGAGGCTCACAACCAAGTCGGAGGGTGGGGGGGGTGGGTACAAATAAGAAAAAAAGAGCACAAACAAAACAATACCACAATTTAAAACACTCAACAACCATACCATTCGAGGGGGGACAAAAAAACTCATTAGCCCCAGGCCTGTCGGAACAGCCAGGTTTTAAGGGCTTTGCGGAAGGCCTGGAGGGTGGTGAGGGTCCGAATCTCCACGGGGAGCTCGTTCCAAAGGGCCGGAGCAGCCACAGAGAAGGCTGTCCTCCGGGTGGTCGCCAGTCGGCACTGGCCAGTAGATGGAATTCGGAGGAGGCCTAATCTGTGGGATCTAATCGGTCTATTGGAGGTAATTGGCAGTAGGCGGTCTCTCAAGTAACCTCTTGCCTGGAGGCTGACGCCTGAAGCCTTTTCCAGGAGTGGACAGAGCCACAAGGCAGTGGAGGTTTGTAATCAGAGTTTCCCTTCTCCTAGACGATGGTTTCTGGTGCTTGATCTGCCGTTGGGGCGTAGAGCCCTCTTCCACCTTCAAAACCGTTGACCGTCTTCTCCTGTAACCCTGGGAAGGGGCCCTTACCAGGTGCTCCCAGCCGGGCCAGCTGGACCAAGGTTTTTTAAGGAGGTGTTACTCCTCCGTCACTCACGCTTTGTCCTGGCTTGTGATAAGCAGAGCCTGGCTTCCCAAACGTTGGGCCCAGAATGGCGGGTTTGCACATTAGTAAAATTATAGAGAAGCAGCACCTAATACTACAGGACACATGCAATGTAAATGTGCAGTCCATTTATAATTTCTTGAGATAATTCAAGAAACTATAGAGAGAGTCCCAACTTACAACCTGTAGTGAACGTTTCAAGTTGCAACAGCACTGGCATACGGCCCTTTCTCACACTTACCACTGTTGAAGCATCCTTCCTCAGGGTCACGTGGTCAAAATTCATATGTTTGGCAACAGGGTTCGCCTTTATGACGGTCACGTGATCTGCTTTTGCGACCACCTGCCAAGCCAAGCCGATGGGGAAGCCGGATTGTCTGAACAGCTGCGTACCTAACTGCCATGATTCACTTAACGAAAACGGCAAGGAATGTTATAAAATGGAGCAAAATTCACTTAAGGGTCTCGCCTAGCAATGGGGTCACTTGTGGTCGTAAGTCCAGGCTTCCTTCTAAGCCTGTTTATTGCTGTGTGGCCTTGTATTATCTCTTCGGGCAGTGTTTCTCAACCTTGGCAACTTGAAGACGTCTGGACTTCAACTCCCAGAATTCCCCAGCCAGCATTCGCTGGCTGGGGAATTCTGGGAATTGAAGTCCAGACGTCTTCAAGTTGCCAAGGTTGAGAAACACTGTCTTGGGGGAAGCGACTTTACTCTTCTGAAGGGTTGAGGTAGTAGTCCAAGCTGAAGTGACATCCGATTGTCTTCGTCCCCTGCAGCTTGGCGCCGAGGTGGCGCAGTGGTTAGGATGCAGTACTGCAGGCCACTTCAGCTGACTGTTATCTGCAGTTCAGCGGTTCAAATCTCACCGGCTCAAGGTTGACTCAGCCTTCCATCCTTCCGAGGTGGGTGAAATGAGGGCCCAGACTGTGGGGGCGATATGCTGACTCTGTAAACCGCTTAGAGAGGGCTGAAAGCCCTACGAAGCGGTATGTAAGTCTAATAAATAAATAAATAAATAAATTTACACAAGCAGGTTTTTTTTTTTTTTTTTAAGTTTCCCCCTTTTCTGGAACTTGCCTGATCCTTCCCAGCGGGACACCCTGGCCGAGTTAATTGCCTCTGCGGCTCACCAAAGGTGAACTAGCCTCGGTGGGAAGATTACGGAGGCCGAGGCAGCCGGTGGGGGGGGGGGTTGCGGATTAATGATTGAAAAACAGAGCTGAGAGTCCGTAAGGAGCCGGCGTTCCTTCCCGAACAATTTGAGCAGGCAAACAAGGATCTCTTTGTCCTGTGCTTTGGAACGAGACCAGAACGGTTTTGCAATGGCTTCACGGGCCGCGTGGAATGTGGGCGTCTTAGCAACACGCCCGGTCCTGCGGAAAGAGCTGCCCTGGCAATGGCGCTTTTGACGCAACGGTTCGGAAGAGAGGTTTGGCACTCAAGGACGGGCAGGGACTCCTCAGCTTACGACCAAAGAGAATCTCTGTGGCTAAGCAAGGAGGCGGTTAAGTGAACCGCAGCCAATGTGGTGACCCTTCCCCCCCTCCCCGGGGTTGTTAAGCGAATCGCCTGACGTTGCTGTGAATCGCACGGGCGTTCGAGGAAATCTGGGACCCTCCCGTTGGTTTTGCTTGCCGTTGGGAGGTGGCTGGGAAGATCGGAAATGGGGCTCCCGCAAATACACGCACACCAACCCTGCGATGGTGTAACTGGTCAGAAATAGACGCCCGTTGTCAAGGGCCTGAACTGTGATCATGTGACAGATAGTCCTCGACTTAGAACAGTTCATTTAGTGACCATTCAAAGTTACAACAGCTCTGAAAAAAGACAATTTTTCACTATTCCTATTCTATTCTACTCATTCCACTGTACTCTAATCTTTATTCTTCATTGCAATATCTGTTCTGTTCTGTTCTGTGCTCTACTCTATTCTACTCAATATTGTTCATTCCAATATTCTATTCTATTCTATTCTACTCTATTCTATATTCTTCATTCCAATATTTGTTCTGTTCTGTTCTGTTCTATTCTATTCTATTCTACTCTATATTCTTCATTCCAATATTTATTCTATTCTATTCTATTCTACTCTACTCTATATTCTTCATTTCAAATTTTTTTTCTGTTCTGTTCTATTCTATTCTATATTCTATTCTATTCTACTCTACTGTATATTCTTCATTCCAATATTTATTCTATTCTATTCTACTCTATATTCTTCATTCCAATATTTATTCTATTCTATTCTACTCTACTCTTCTCTACTCTATTCTGCTCTACTGTATATTCTTCATTCCAATATTTGTTTTATTCTATTCTATTCTATTCTATTCTACTCTACTCTGCTCTACTCTATATTCTTCATTCCAATATTTATTCTATTCTATTCGATTCGATTCGATTTTCTTCATTCCAATATTTATTCTATTCTATTCTATTCTATTCTACTCTACTCTATATTCTTCATTCCAATATTTGTTTTATTCTATTCTATTCTATTCTACTCTACTCTACTCAGTTTGAAGAACGTGGCCACCCTGTTTTCTTTGTTTATAGAATCCTTCATGACACTCGCACTATATTTAACAGTAATCTACCCTGTGCAACTATTTCTCACCACCCCTTTTCTAGCATCCCACTATATATATATATATATATATATATATATATATATATATATATATATATATATATATATATATATATATATATATATATATATATATATATGTGATAGATAGATAGATAGATAGATATAGATATAGATATAGATATAGATATAGATATAGATATAGATATAGATATAGATATAGATATAGATATAGATATGTGTGTGTGTGTGTGTGTGTATCTATATCTATAATATGTATCCATTTCGAGAGAGTTTTTGCTCCTTCTGTTGCCCTGGTCTGGCTGGGCAGCACTGTAGCTTTAAGAGCCCCGTAGCCCATGCCAGGGCCTCTGACCTGGCGAAGTCCTCAGCTGAGTTGGATTAAGGCACCGGGGCGCCTGGTGGCTCTCATGCTCGCGCATTCTTTCATTTCCCAGCAGCTTAGCCAGTCCCTTCTCCCAAGGCTCGGCTGGCCAGGGATGGGCTGTGGTCTTGAAAGCAAGATGAGGGCTGGTTGGTTGAATTAACCCATCGCCTTCACCGGGAGGGCAAAAGGGCATCGATTTGCAGACCTCATCTCACCCTTTGGGGGATCCTTCACCAAGGAGGAGAACTTCTGGTCCGCCGTTGAATGCCCAGAGGTTCCTGGGAGAGCTGCCACTGCAGAAAGCCAGATGCCGCAGGAAGGGGGAACATGTGGCAGCCCCAGGCAGGCGGGGATCCTCTCCACGTATCCCCCAGCCTCCTTCCTGGCCATGAAGGACTTCACCAAGATCGACTTTCACCCAAAGGTGCAGAATCAAAACCAGGTAGGCGGAAGACCAGTTGTCTCAGGAGGCTTTGGGCTCCGTATCTCCACCCAACAGGGACCAGGGGACGTCCATTGTCCAATCCCTTGAGTGTTGCATTTTTGTGGCCATCATAATGACCTTTTTTGACTTCCTGGGGCACCCCCGTTAAAGACAGCACCCAAAGATTTTGCTTAGCCCCTTCCCCAAGTGGAAACTGCCTTTGGAAAGCCATGCTGGTTTATAAAAAAAAACCCATGCGCACATCTCTTTTCTTTCTCCTCCTGATTTTCAGTCTTCTGGCATCCTCACTTCCCGGATCTCTGGAAATTATTATTTTATTTATGGAGGGCTGCTCATCCCTGAGGAGGAAGGAGCCTTGTGGCGAGTAAGCACCTCATTACAAGCCAAGTTCCTTAAGAATATTGGATAAAATTTTGGAAATGGGTGCAAGAAATTACAGGAGAACAGATAAAATACAAAGCCGAAATCTTTCTACTGGGAATAGTCAAAGGGAAATATACAAAGAAAATTAAGTACATATTAATACATCTGCTAACTACAGCTAGAATAGCATTTGCACAATGCTAGAAACAAAATAATACCCCCCTCGGACGAATTAGTGATAAAAAAAAAACTTTGGATTGTGCAGAGATGGACAAATTAACACTGAAATTAAAAGATAAAGAAGAGTCGGAATATTATGAAATTTGGAACAATTGGTACAAATGGCTGCAAAACAAGAATAAAATTAATTAAGCCAAAAAACTATATATAAATATATATATAGAAGCAGTATGCTTCCTCCCATATTTGGGCATACCAGGGGTTGTGACACTAAATACATACCTATTTCCCTGGCTCAGCTGATAAAGGAGGAGAACCTTGTGGCTTAGTGGTTAACACAACTGCTTAATATGTAATACAGCACAGGTTCGAATCCCAGTAAGGGTATGGCTAGCTGATGAGAGCTAAATAGCTTGAAATAGATCTATACTAGTCTCCCTTTATTTATTTATCAGCACAAATGCAACATATATATATAGAACTGTGTATAAAGGTGTGTAAATATAGAAGCGAAATATTATATACATGTACAGGTATGATGACATAACAATGTTGATGTAATGACTGTAAGGTGTTGTAGAAGGGGAAAAATAATAAAAAATAATCTGCTAAAAAAAAGAAAAGAAAGGAAAGTCAAAGGATGATCAAAACGTTTGGCCTTGCAGATGTTTAACCCTAGATTCCAATTCCATTTCTGTCCCTGGCTGGAAAGCTACTGCGATGGCAATAAGGCGGTTAAGAGGGGGCAGATGCCCTCACGAACATTTTCACAACCCAATAAGTAAGTGTTGAATGTCCACTGGCCTTTGTCCAGTGCAAAAATTGGCCTTGTTTGTGTTTGGAGCAGTGGGAGAAGGCTGTGACAAGGCAGAGAGTAGGAAGAGCCTAAAATTTTGGAGGAGATGCCACCTTTGAGGTTCACCCTAATAGCATGGCTGAGATGGGGCAGTGGTCAAAGTCATTGCAACTTCAGGTCCAAAATTGTGTCCTTGGGGCTTTCGGTCTGATGCCGTAATCGTGATATGGACAAAAAGCCAGTTTGGTCTGGTTTGATTCGGCCAAGGCACCCAGTCAGAAACCAGAAGACAGTGAGTTCTAGTGCTGCCTAAGGCACAAAAACTGGATGGGTGACTTTGAGCCAGTCACCAGGCGACAGTGAGTTCTAGTCCCATTTTAGGCATAGAAATCCAGTTGGGCAACCTTATCTTAGCGCATGTGCCCAAAAGCTCGATTGGGCTAATTATCCGGGGAGATCTTATTTTTAGGGAAACAGGGTAGATTCAAAAATGCCCCACTTTCTCTTTCTTTCTTTCTTTCTTTCTTTCTTTCTTTCTTTCTTTCTTTCTTTCTTTCTTTCTTTCTCTCTCTCTCTCTTTCTTTCTTTCATATTTATTCTTATTGCACATTTTTTCTTTACATGTCTCTATCACATATTTAACAGATTTGTGGCGTTATTCATACAACTAGACTTAATATTCATATGTATACATTATATGCATTCTATTTCCAAGCTTTCTAACCCTATATACATTTCCATTTCTTGTTTCTATTGTTTATCCATTCATACCATTTCTCCCATACCGCATAATACTCCAAATCATCCTTTCCCTTTAACTCTTAACATGAGTTCGTCCATTTCTGCACAATCAAATATTTTGGGGATTATTAATCCCTCTGGTGGAATACTATCTTTCTTCCGATATTGCAGAAAAGCAATCCTTGGCGCCGTTATTATATGTGACATCAAGTATTCTAACTTTAGATTATGCTTCACCCTCAATATCCCCAGGAGTCTTATTCTTGGGAAAACAGATTTAAAAAAGCCCCGTTTTCTATGCCCCAGGAGACGGTCATCTTGTCTTTGCCATCGAATTTGCTGATGGAGTTCTCCAACCCCGTGTTTGAGGAGGACGCCGAGAAGCTGACCCAGAACCAGCCGGAGGAGGAGAAGGGCAGAGATGCCAAACTCACCGCCAATGGATTTGGTATCGATAAGTCCATGTTTTGGAGGGGTGCTAAGACGGTACAACAGTACCCAGCAGGATGGAGGGGGGGGGTGTCAGTTGGGTGTGAAAGTGAAGAGGCTGGACTAGAAAACCAAGAGGTTATGAGTTCAAGTCTTCTTTAGCCCAACACTCCACGCCAGGGAATTCTTGTTAGGAAAAAGGGAGCGTTGTGAATCTTGTCTTGAGTTGTCCTGAAGCAAGGATGGGATAGAAGAAATCTCTTAATTGTTACAGAGGAGATGGTTTGGGGGTGCATCACTCCAGGGTTGTTAGCTCACATTTCTGTTCTAATGGCGTTCCACAGCTTGGTGCTCTCCAGGTAGGATGGACTCCAACTTCCATCTCCCTGAGACAGAGGAATCCAGAGCTATGCTGCCCAGGGGGGTTGTGTGAATTTGTTCGAGTGAATGAGAAATATGGGAGCTGAAATCCGACAGCAGGCAGGCAGGCAGGGAGAGAGGAAGAAGGAAGGGAGGGAGGGAGGGAGGGAGGGAGGAAGGAAGGAAGGAAGGAGAAAGAGAGAGGAGGGGAACAAAGGGAGGGAGGGGGGAAGAAAGGAAGATGAAAGAGATAGGAGGGGAAGAAAGGGAGAGAGGGAGGGAAGCAGGAAGGAAAAAGATAGGAAGGGAAGAAAGGGAGGGAGGGAGGAAGGAAGGAAGGAGAAAGATAGGAGGGGGAGGAAGGGAAGGAGAGATAAGGAAGGAAGGGAGGAAGGGAGGAAGGAGGGAAGGAGAAAGAGAGAGGAGGGGAAGAAAGGGAGGGAGGGGGGAAGAAAGGAAGATGAAAGAGATAGGAGGGGAAGAAAGGGAGAGAGGGAGGGAAGCAGGAAGGAAAAAGATAGGAAGGGAAGAAAGGGAGGGAGGGAGAGAGGAAGAAAGGAGAAAGAGGAGGGGAAGAAAAATAGGGAGGGAGGAAGAGGGAAGGAAGGGAAAGAGATAGGAGGGGAAGGAAGGGAAGAAGAGAAGGAGAGATAAGGAGAAGGAAGGAAAGAAGAAAGGAAAAGCCTCCAAGCCTGGCAACATATTCCTCTGGATTTCTGAAACTATTTAGAGCAACATCTAAAAGGTCTTCTGCTCCAGTCTCACCTCCAGAGGTCCTTCTTAGCAATAGCAATATAGCAGTAGACTTATATACCGCTTCATAGGCCTTTCAGGCCTCTCTAAGCGGTTTACAGAGAGTCAGCATATTGCCCCCAACAATCTGGGTCCTCATTTTACCCACCTCGGAAGGATGGAAGGCTGAGTCAACCCTGAGCCGGTGAGATTTGAACCGCTGACCTGCTGATCTAGCAGTAGCCTGCAGTGCTGCATTTAACCACTGCGCCACCTTGGCTCTTTTAAGGCTTCTTGAGGCTATCACGAGAGGTCATCGGAACAGCTGGGGGGGGAGGGAGTGGGAGGTCGTAGGGGTACCATGATGGCCAACCTGCTTCTCCCTACCCTGCAGCTCAACAAGTGCAAGAGGAAGCCAGCAAGAAATTCAAGCCAGACTGCAAATTCTCCTGGCTTTGTGTGACCGTCCTGAGCCTTCTCCTCCTCCTCCTCCTGGCCTTGCTCGTGGGCATCCTAGTCACCTACCGTAAGTTCTGGATGGAGGGGTGGGGTCTCGGAGGGGCATTCCTGTCATTTAAGCCCATCCTGGGCCAATACGGGCTTGCTTTGAGGGTAGCTGGTGGTGGCCACCCTGATGTCGTCTCCCTGAAGCTAAGGAGGCAACAAAGGCAGGGCATCAGGGCTGGGTCTGCCCTTTGCTCCTTTCGTGCTAGTAAGACCCCGAAGGCCACGCACTTTAATTCTAAGAAGCCAACATTCTTCAACGCACAAGAGGAAATTATTTTCCAGGTCCAGGTAAGCTGAGAAGGCCTGTTCTCTTCATGTCAGCAGCTACATCGGACCTTCTGGTGGAGCTCAGCCTTGAAGAGACACCCTTGCTTCATCCATCCCATATGAGACGGGGTGGCTCAGGGGCTAAGCCGCTGAGCTTCTCAATTAGAAAGTGATTGATTCTAATTGAATCCGATTGATTCTAATTGAATCCGATTGAATCTGATTGATTCTGCCGAGTGATTAGTCGGCAGTTCAGCAGTTCGAATCCCTAGCGCCGTGTAAAGGAGTGAGCTCCCATTACTTGTCTCAGCTTCTGCCAACCTAGCAGTTCGAAAGAATGTAAAAATGCGAGTAGAAAAATAGGGTTCACCGACAAACGCACGCTGGACAAAAGCGTGCCGACGAAACCGCGGGGGAAAAACTGCGAGTTCAAAAGCGCGCCGACGAATGAGCGCAGAAGCGCGCCGACAACAGCGCGCCGACAGAAGCGCGCTCTAAACCTAACCCTAAAGGTAACCCTAAAGGTAACCCTAAACCTAACCCTGAACTTAACCCTAACCCTTACCTTAACCGTAATCGCGCTTCTGTCACCGCTCTTTTGTCGGCGCGCCTTTGTGGGCGCGCTGTCGACGTCGCGGTTTTATCGGTGCGGTTTTGTCGGCGCGAACCACCTTTGGTGGGAAGGAAACAGCATTCTGTGTGCCTTCAGCGTTTAGTCATGCCGGCCACAGAGACGTCCTCGGACAGCGCTGGCTCTTCAGCTTTGGAGCAGAGACGAGCACCGCCCCCTAGAGTCGGGAAGGACTAGCACATATGTGGGGAAACTTTCGCTTTCATTCTTTTCCTGGTCAATTTCTCTCTCTCTTTTTTTTTCTTCCCTGGAGGCAGGGCTAAAGCCCCCTCCTCTAAGCAAGCCCACTCTTGAGACTTTCCTTGGGCACAACGTGGCCAATGCCACCTTCGCTTCGGTCAGGAGGACTTCTTGGAAACCCATCTCCACCACGGCTCCATCTCAGCGAGAACTGCAGGAAACCACAAAACCAGGGCCTGGTGAGTACCAGTTACTGCTAACGCTGTTTCTCTAACCTGGTTTGTCTGGTCTGGGGATTTCTGTCCGTGGCGCTCCTTGATTGACGCTGGATCTCGTAGTGTCCAGCTTGAGGGCTTACTACAAGAGGAAAGGCAGACTTCTTCTACCTAGCCAATGCTGGGCTTCCTTGGATAAGTAGCCTAGATAGTAAACATATAGAACATGTATTCCATTCTTAT
The DNA here is from genome assembly GCF_009769535.1 of Thamnophis elegans. Classification (NCBI taxonomy): domain Eukaryota; kingdom Metazoa; phylum Chordata; class Lepidosauria; order Squamata; family Natricidae; genus Thamnophis; species Thamnophis elegans. Next base: position 47,199,982 of record NC_045553.1, read on the forward strand.
CAATCAGCCTATTTTAAAATGTAGCTTTATATAGCAATAGCAATAGCAGTTAGACTTATATACCACTTCATAGGGCTTTCAGCCCTCTCTAAGCGGTTTATAGAGTCAGCATATTGCCCCCAACAACAATCCGGGTCCTCATTTCACCCACCTCGGAAGGAGGGAAGGCTGAGTCAACCCTGAGCCGGTGAGATTTGAACAGCCGAACTGCAGAACTGCAGTCAGCTGAAGTAGCCTGCAGTGCTGCATTTAACCACTGCGCCACCTTGGCTCTATATAACTGTATATAATTTCTTGAGTGGTGCGGTGGCCTAGAGGTGGGGCTCTTGTCTCACAATCAGGAGGCCGGGAGTTCAATCCTAGGTAGAAGCAAATATTTCTCTCTCTGGGCACGCTGGGAATATATATCTGCTGAACAAAACTCCACCCTGGCGACAATAAAGGCATCCGGCCATTCAAACACTCTGCTAGCTCCATTTCAGTTGCTTTGTTCTCTGCCTCCTCCTTCTTCTGCAGTGTGTGGAGGTGAACTTGGAGGCCCCGGGGGCACCTTCAGCTCTCCCAACTACCCCAATCCCTACCCGCATAATGCCCTCTGCTACTGGCACATCCAAGTGAAGTTGGGGATGGTGATTCAGCTGAAAATAGAAACCATGGATGTGGAGGCCTCCGAACTGTGCTTCTACGACTGGCTGGAGATCTACAAGGAGTCGGATAATCTCTCACTTTGGGACAGGAGCACCAGGTAGGTAGAAAGCCTTGGAGAGGAGGCGGCCTGGACTTGCCATCTGTGTGTCTATGTGCGTTTAGCTGGGGTCCATGAGATGGGATGGATTTTAGCTTCCTGTCGTGGTCCGCCAGTGGCCAGCAGAGCTGGCAGCAGATTCGGACAGTGAGGAGGTTGGGGTGGAACCAGTCCTGGAGTCTGGGGAAGGCTCTGAGGAGGGCTCTGTGTCAGAGGCAGAGAGGGGGCCAGGGACATATGCCAGTTATCAGCTGCCTTCAGAGTCAGACATCAATGAGGCAGAAGAACAACTGGAGCCTGTTCCCAGTGTGCGCATGCGCAGAGTTTCCAGACGAAGAGAACAGCTAAAGAACAGGGGTCGACTTGGGAGTGAGGCCACAGGGGGACGATGAATGGCCCCTCCCAGAGGAAATGAAAGAGGAGCGAAAGGGGAGTGGAGTTTGCAGGAGACAATTAGTTCTCTTCATTGGTTCGTGACTCTCCGAGGCTCCTTGCCAAGTTCTGCAGATCTCGGCCTGGCAGCTCTCCAAGCCGGATAAGGTCTGTGACTGTAAATCCCCCCTGGAAAGACTTCGCTGGCTGTGAACGAACAGAATTCACAGTCAATTAATAAGAGGGTTTTTTTGTCGGGATGAGAAGTTTGCTTCATGCTCTTGGGAAGCCTCGGTTAGAACACTTCCTGGATCCTCCATCCAGACGACTAAGACAAGCCAACATCCAGAAAGTATTTGCTTTTTAACAGCTTCACCAGTGAATTGGATAAGAGCAATGCAGAAAAACATATCCTGTATGAAGTACATAGAACAACCACTAAGGAAGATTATTTATTCTTGCTTATGGTCCCCCTGGTGGCGAGAGTTGGAAATGTTTCCTTACTTATTGATTTGTTCATTTTATTTTTATGCCGTCCAATCCCACCAAGGGCCACTCAAATTCTAATAAGGAACAAGCAGGAGGCGATTAACCTTGGTGTCCGTTGTCTCGAGTGGATGTCTTAATCTTTCAAACGTCATCGGCTTTTCTGCATTTTCCTTTTGAACCTTGTAAATCTTAAGAGGATAGTTTTTAATTGCTTTAAAAAACACCCTCTTGTTTACAAACACAATGAAATGATCAAGAATGCAATCCAACATTTCATCCAGTTTGGTGTTGTCTTTCTTCCTCAGCCCTAAAAATCTCACTTTGATTCCCAACTAACACTATTTGATGGATGGGGGAATCAGACCTCCAACAGCCAAAGGAAAAACGGAAAGGTTAAGTCGTTAAGTGAAGCGGTCACTAATGGAAACCACCGCTATGCTTAGGATCTTATTTCAGCTTTGTTGTACCGATCTGCGAAGGTCATAACCATGAGGATTGGTCATCGTGAAGTTATTTTTTTCAATATGGTCACCACTGTGAATGGTCACTAAACAAGGACTGTTCTGACCCCCCCTCGTTCCACACCAAAGCACACTCCGAGCCAGAGATAAATTACAGCATTTAATTAACAGACAAACAGGTCCTTGGCAGCAACCCAACACAGACAAGCTTGGGCAGCATTAAACACAGATAAGGCTTGGCAGCAATCCAGCCTGCCAAGCTCACACAATGTTCTCCGACATTCAATCCTGTGTTGACTTCTGCAAAGAGGGGCGTGTGCACAAGTAGCCTTTTTATAGTCTGGAGAGGAGCCTAATGACCATCAGCTGAGCACAATTACCTCCTGTAATTGCATAATTGTTCCTGATGCCTAGTAGCTCTTCGATGCCGTGCATCCAGGAACAACTCACTACTGGCTTCCGGCTCACTCTCCCTAGTCTCCTCCCCACTGGTCCAAGGCTCAGGCCCCTCCTGGTGGCCAACCAGCCTCTCTGCGCCCTGCTCGGAGTCGGAACCCTATCCAAGGTCCTCCACAGCCGACTCAGAGGGCCCCTCGCTGTCGGAGTCTGGTGGCAGCTCCAACGGCACCTGCTGGGCCACAACAGAGGACTATCTGTAGATATCGCTCCAGGGGGAAGTGGGGGTGGTGGACAGCTCCTTGATCCTTTGCTTATGTGGTGACTTTTGCAGGTATTGTGGCACTGTAGCTCCAGCGACTATCAACACCAACTCTAACCAGATTGTAGTTGGTTTTGTGTCCGATGATAATGTTGCTCCCTCGGGCTTCACGGCGAGGTACCGAGCCATCCTCCCCAGTGAAAGTAAGTTCCAGCTGTTTCCTGAGTGGGGATGAATTTCAGCCTGGTGGAAACTTGCTTTTGGGGTGGGAGGGAATTGGGGTTTTTTTTAACATGGTACCAATGGTTTTTCGGTCCCTAAAATAATGGTAATGACACGAAAGAGACTGGAACCAATTTCCAATGACATTTTAAAAAAATAAAATATAAATAAACAGTCACTGACCACGTAGAAGACAACAATATTTAAATCTGTAAGTGCAATAACATGGCCCAGTATGACCAGGGAAAGGGTGACAGCTAATCTCTCTGTTAGTCAAATAGGGGGGAATGGAAGACATATTTTTAGTATGGTTGATCTCTCAGTTACCCTACATTGATCAAGTGCTGTGCCAGCAGAAACAAAGTCTTAGGTGCTGCAGATTGTCAGCGATTTCCTTCTCCAGCACATGGATAAGTACATCTGGAAACATCTACCTACCTACCTACTCTCTTTCTCTCCCTACCTACCTACTGTATTTCTCTCTCTATTTCTCTCTCTATATATATATCCCTCTATCTATCTACCTACCTACCTACTGTCTTTCTCTCCCTACCTACCTACTGTAGTTCTCTCTCTATTTCTCTCTCTCTCTCTCTCTACCCCTTTATCTATCTACCTACTTACCTACCTACTCTCTCTCTCCCTACCTACCTACTGTATTTCTCTATTTCTCTCTCTCTCTCTATCCCTCTATCTATCTACCTACCTACCTACCTACTCTCTCTCTCTCCCTACCTACCTACTGTATTTCTCTATTTCTCTCTCTCTATCCCTCTACCTACCTACCTACCTACCTACCTACCTACCTACTCTCTCTCTCTCCCTACCTACCTACTGTATTTCTCTATTTCTCTCCTCTCGATCCCTCTATCTATCTACCTACCTACCTACCTAACTACTCTCTTTCTCTCTCTACCTACCTACTGTATTTCTCTCTCTTTCTCTCCCTCTCTATCCCTCTATCTACCTACCTACTTTTTTAAAAAAATGCCTCTTCAAAACCTTGGTGCGTCTTATATTCCGGTGTGTCTTATACTCAGAAAAATACAGTAAGTGTCCTAGAACAGGTTCTACCTAGAATAGGTAGAATAAAGACCGTGTTCCGTGAGCATCACGAGTGAAGTAATGATAGGATTGGTGCGTTCTTTCTTTCTTTCTTTCTTTCTTTCTTTCTTTCTTTCTTTCTTTCTTTCTTTCTATTTTTCTTCTTTTTTTCTCTTCCTCCTCCTTATTCTTTTCTTGTCCTTCTCCTCCTCTTTTTTCCTTGCTTATTCTCCTTCACCTTCATACTTTTGCAAAGCTACATTTCCCAAAGTATCTCAAAAAAGAAGGGAGCCAAGGTGGAGCAGTGGTTAGGGTGCAGTACTGCAGGCCACTTTAGCTGACTGTTATCTGCAGTTCAGCGGTTCAAATCTCACCGGCTCAAGGTTGACTCAGCCTTCCATCCTTCCAAGGTGGGTGAAATGAGGACCCGGATTGTTGTTGGGGGCGATATGCTGACTTTGTAAACCGCTTAGAGAGGGCTGAAAGCCCTATGAAGCGGTATATAAGTCGAACTGCTATGGCTATAATTGCAACCAGTTCTGAGGTAGACTGGATTTGCTCTGAACCTTTAATTCTATTTATTCCAGAGAACTGCTCCTGGGACGAATTCTTCTGTGACCAGGGACTTTGCCTCTTCCCAGCCTTTGTGTGCGATGGTCACCAGGATTGCCTGGACAATAGAGATGAAGCCAATTGTAGTGCCAAGCATACAGGTATGGAACCCATGCAAGCAAGAAACATTGCTGTGCCTCTGCCTTGCATGAGGAGGAGAAGAAATTGGAAAAAAATAAAAAGATGGGAGGACACTGCAAGTATAATCAGCCAAGTGCCAGTAAGGTAAATCCATGACCACCTATGGTGTTGGTTGTCTCTTTCCAGGTTGTGGTGGGACCTTGACCAGCTTGGAGGGACAGTTCTTCTCCCCAAACTACCCCAAACCATACCCACACCTACAGGTGAGTGAAGGCCTTTTGAGGTGGCCAAGCCTGGGCCCTGGGGACTCATTTTGCCCCAGAAATCCCACCTCCCAGCTCTATCACTGCAGCATTAAGTTGTCCCCCTTTCTGGGGAAGCCCGGCCTCTAAGGATTTGACCTGGCACGTAGGTAGGTAGGTAGGTAGGTAGGTAGGTAGATGATAGATAGATGGATGAGAGAGATGAGAGACAGAGAGAAAAAAAACAGATAATTAGAGATGATAGATAGATAGATAGATAGATAGATAGATAGATAGATAGATGAGGAGAGAGAGAGATGAGAGAGACAGATTAGAGAGATTAGAGAGATTAGAGAGATTAGAGAGATTAGAGAGATTAGAGAGATTAGAGAGATTAGAGAGATTAGAGATAGATAGATAGATATGGATAGATGGATAGATAAATAGATAGATAAGAAAGATGGATGGATGATGAATAGATGATAGGATAGATGATAGATAGATAGATAGATAGATAGATAGATGAGGAGAGAGAGAGATGAGAGAGAGAGATTAGAGAGATTAGAGAGATTAGAGAGATTAGAGAGATTAGAGAGATTAGAGAGATTAGAGAGATTAGAGAGATTAGAGATAGATAGATAGATAGATAGATAGATATGGATAGATGGATAGATAAATAGATAGATAAGAAAGATGGATGGATGATGGATAGATGATAGGATAGATAGATAGATAGATAGATAGATAGATAGATAGATAGATAGATAGATAGATGAGGAGAGAGAGAGATGAGAGGGACAGATTAGAGAGATTAGAGAGATTAGAGAGATTAGAGAGATTAGAGAGATTAGAGAGATTAGAGAGATTAGAGATAGATAGATAGATATGGATAGATGGATAGATAAATAGATAGATAAGAAAGATGGATGGATGATGGATAGATGATAGGATAGATGATAGATAGATAGATAGATAGATAGATAGATAGATAGATAGATAGATAGATAGGGAGAGAGATGAGAGAGACAGATTAGAGAGATTAGAGAGATTAGAGAGATTAGAGAGATTAGAGAGATTAGAGATAGATAGATAGATAGATAGATAGATAGATAGATAGATAGATAGATAGATAGATAGATAGATATGGATAGATGGATAGATAAATAGATAGATAAGAAAGATGGATGGATGATGGATAGATGATAGGATAGATGATAGATAGATAGATAGATAGATAGATAGATAGATAGATAGATAGATAGATGAGGAGAGAGAGAGATGAGAGAGACAGATTAGAGAGATTAGAGAGATTAGAGAGATTAGAGAGATTAGAGAGATTAGAGAGATTAGAGATAGATAGATAGATAGATAGATATGGATAGATGGATAGATAAATAGATAGATAAGAAAGATGGATGGATGATGGATAGATGATAGGATAGATAGATAGATAGATAGATAGATAGATAGATAGATGATAGATAGATAGATAGATAGATAGATAGATAGATAGATAGATAGATAGATAGATAGATAGATAGATAGATAGGAAAGATGGTTGGATGGATGATGGATGGATGGATGATAGGATAGATGATAGATAGATAGACAGATATGGATAGATAGGGATGGAAAGATGGATAGATAAGAAAGATGGATGGATGAATGATAGGATAGACAGACAGATAGACAGATAGGATAGGATAGCTAGATAGAAATAGAGAGGTAGAGAAAAATTTTGAGTCTGAGAAATTTTCACTTGGAAATTTAAACCTTAGTGGTTTAAAGAAAAATGGGCCTCCTACAGTGATGGAGTCTGAGTAAGGAGGAGAGAAAACTGCCCCATTCGCAAGATCCTGTGGTCGAGGCAGAGCAAACCCTTCCATCCCAACTCTCTGGTGGATTCATTCTTCATGTTCAGGTGGATGAAGATTCAAACCAAAAAAAAGAAAAGAGGCCCAGTTCCCATGATTTTGAGGTCTTTGTCTTCACTCCTGTCTTCCCCCAACCAACGACACGTCCGTGTTCAAAGAAATCTAGGGGGAGAGAAGGTTTGGGACCCAGATTTCTACCATCCCTTGTGACACCCCCATCTTAGCATGGAGCTCCGTATCCTCCTCCCTCCACTCATCTCCTGGACTTCTTCTCTTCCAGATTTGTCTCTGGCACATCTCCGTCCCTGTGGACCACGTGATCCAATTGCAATTCTACAACTTCAGCCTCGAGTCCCACAAAGACTGCAATTTCGACTTTGTGGAGGTCTACGACAGTGCCGCCATGGGGGCCGGCAGCCTCATGGGTCGGTAAGCTGGACCCTTTTGCACACACACACACACACCAGTGCTGGGTTTCAAAAATTGTTCGAACCTACTCTGTGGGTGTGGCCTCCTTTGTGGGAGTGGCTTGCCGCCCATGTGACCGGATGGGAGTGGCTTGCCGCCCAGGTGACCGGATATGAAGATGCCGACGACACTTGTCAGAACCACCTTAAATGACCTCGCACACAGCACTGGCATGCATAAGAATGTGATGTAAACTTGTTTTTTAAAAGGCATCTTTGGTTTGCGTTAAAACAACTTCAACACACGCAATGTTCTGATTGCGCCACAAACGCAGGAGTCATCCTTACCTTTCACAGAGGCACTGAGTTTTATAAATATGAGCATGATAGTGTAGAATAATCATATCCAAGGACCAGTGGTGGGTTTCAAAAATTTTTGGAACCTCTTCTGTAGGTGTGGCCTGCTTTCCGGGTCCACTGGTGGAACCTCTTCTAACCGGTTCGGTAGATTTGACGAACCGGTTCTACCGAATAGGTGCAAACTGGTAGGGACCCACCTCTGACACACACACACACACTCCTCCTCCTCCTCCTCCTCCTCCTCCTCCTCCTCTTCTTCTTCTTCTTCTTCTTCTTCTTCTTCCTCTTCCTCTTCCTCTTCTTCTTCTTCTTCTTTCTTCTTCTTCTTCCTAGGATATTCCCACAGGTGCAGGGTCCGCTTTTCGGACTGTTGAATGCCATTTTGCACACTCAGCTACATCTCCATGGTGACTTGCATATCTTTGTTGATGATGTCTTGCCATCTCTTGTTTTGGATGCCCGCGATGTCGCTGGCCATTGACTTCTAGCTGGTAGGCAGCCTTGGCCACAGTGGAAGGTGTTGCTCTCTGGACATAGGTATCCATAGCAGGGGAGTCGGCCTTCTATCATCTTCTGTATAATTGGTGCCACACCAAAATGTTGTCGAATGGTGTCGTTTGTGATGTGGTCAACACACACTCCTTATGTGCTCCTTATGGAATAATCCAGATGGGCATGCTCACTCCAGGTTCTTGGTTGCATTGATCCCTAAGGAAGAGAAGAGAACAGAATTTTTTCTTGACTGGACACACAAGGAATTTGTCTTTAGTGCATAACTTCTCAGGGTACATAAAAGGACAAAATACATTCATCAAGAACCATAAGGTACAACACTTAATGATAGTCGTAGGGTATAAATAAGCAATCAAATCATACTAGGAAACAATCCATATAAATCTTAAGGATACAAGCAACAGTCCTGCAGTCATAAGTGGGAGGAGATGGGTGATAGGAACCATGAGAAGACTAATAGTAACAGTAGTGCAGACTTAGTAAATAGTTTGACAGTGGGGAGGGAATTATTTGTTTAGCAGAGTGATGGCGTTCAGAGAAAAAAATGGTCCTTGTGTCTAGTGGTCTTGGTGTGCAGTGCTCTATAATGTTGTTTTGAGGGTGGGAATTGAAACAATTTATGTCCAGGATGCGAGGGGTCTGTAGATATTTTCTCAGCCCTCTTTTTGATTCGTGCAGTTTACAGGTCCTCAACGGAAGGCAGATTGGCAGGAATTGTTTTTTCTGCCGTTCTGATTCTCCTCTGAAGTCCGTGTCTGTCTTGTTGGGTTGCAGAGCCAAACCAGACAGTTACGGAGATGCAGATAACAGACTCAATAATTCCTCTGTAGAACAGAATCAGCAGCTCTTGGGGCAGTTTGAGCTTCCAGGAAGAAAGAACATTCTTTGTGGTGCTTTTTTGATGACGTTTTTGATGTTAGGTATGAGATAGGATAGAACCTAGAAATTTGAAGGCCTCTACTGTTGATACTGTGTTGTCTAGTATTGTAAGAGAGGTGGTAGTATGGGAGGATTTCTCCTAAAGTCTACCACCATTTCTACGGTTTCGAGTGTGTCCAGTTCCAGATTGTTCCAGTCGCACCACGAAGCTAGTTCTTCAACCTCCCATCTGTATGTGGATTCATCGTTGTCTTGAATGAGAGACCCATCACATTTCCAGAACTAAGTGTGACTTCCCTGCTCTCTGCAGGTTCTGCAACTCCAATCCGCCTCCAGTGTTGACTTCATCCCAACACGTCATGACCATCCTGTTTGTGGCTGACGAGGAGATTGTGGATGATGGGTTCTTTGCTGTCTACCGTGCCCACAACCTGAGTGAAAGTAGGTAATGGTGGCCCCGTTGAGGCTAAGCGATGCAGCTCAGTCATCTGCTCACCCCTTGCCCCCAAGAAGTGGGGTAGACCTGACCTGGAATGGGAAGCTAAGCGGGGTTAATGATTGGACGGGCAGCTGCCCTGGGAAATAAACCGAAAGAAAACAAAAAAAGAAATGCAGGAAGAAGAAAAGAGAATATTTGAAGCTCAGGATGGATCTTTGAGGTCCTTGATGCTCTCTGAGCTTGGTGGTTTTCTTGAAGACGTTTCATTATCCAACTAGGTAACGTCATCAGTACTAGAAGGGAGGGTGGTTGAGGAGGAGGGGGAAGAGGAGGAGGAGGAAGAGGAGGAAGAGGAGGAGGACTGTGGGGTCCTTGATGCTCTCTGAGCTTGGGGGTTTTCTTGAAGACGTTTCATTATCCAACTAGGTAACGTCATCAGTACTAGAAGGGAGGGGGGTTGAGGAGGAAGGGGAAGAGGAGGAGGAGGAGGAGGAGGAGGAGGAGGAAGAGGAGGAAGAGGAGGAGGACTGTGGGGTCCTTGATGCTCTCTGAGCTTGGGGGTTTTATTGAAGACGTTTCATTATCCTTCTCAACCCCCCTCCCTTCTAGTACTGATGACGTTACCTAGTTGGATAATGAAACATCTTCAATAAAACCCCCAAGCTCAGAGAGCATCAAGGACCCCACAGTCCTCCTCCTCTTCCTCCTCTTCCTCCTCTTCCTCCTCCTCTTCTTCCCCCTCCTCCTCAACCCCCCTCCCTTCTAGCACTGATGACGTTACCTAGTTGGATAATGAAACATCTTCAATAAAACCCCCAAGCTCAGAGAGCATCAAGGACCCCACAGTCCTCCTCCTCTTCCTCCTCTTCCTCCTCTTCCTCCTCTTCCTCCTCCTCCTCTTCTTCCCCCTCCTCCTCAACCACCCTCCCTTCTAGTACTGATGACGTTACCTAGTTGGATAATGAAACGTCTTCAAGAAAACCCCCAACTAGGTAACGTTATCAGTACTAGAAGGGAGGGGGAAGAGGAGGAGGAGGAGGAGGAGGAAGAGGAAGAGGAAGAGGAGGAGGACTGTGGGGTCCTTGATGCTCTCTGAGCTTGGGGGTTTTCTTGAAGACGTTTCATTATCCAACTAGGTAATGTCATCAGTGCTAGAAGGGAGTGGGTTGCTTTCTGTTAATATATCATAGATTTCCCTGTCAGCATTGGTGGGAATATTGGTTTCTTATGGGGTCCTTGGTGTTCTCTGAGCTTGGTTATTTTCTTTTTTTTTCAAACAAGTTTTTATTTTATTTTATATTATTTATACATATCAGTGTGTGACTGGTGGGATACCTGGGTATCCTCCATTTCAGTACAAATAAGCATAATATTGTTACTCATAATTATTACATTTCATTCTCATTTTTCATGTTGTTTACACATAACCTTACTACCACCCTTCAATTCCTAAAACCTCCTTCTTATTCTTTTAAATATCTTAATATGTTAATATATACTGTAGTTTTCGGACTATAAGACGCAGCGGTGTATAAGACGCACCAAGATTTCGAAGAGGTAAGTAAGAAAAAAACGTTTTCGTCCTCCCCAGCCCTCAGGAGCACTCGGCAGGCTTCAGTAGGGCTGGGGGAAGGCAAAAAGGCCCCCATTTTTTTTGCAAAAATGGAGGCGTTATTGCCTCCCCCCAGTCCTGCTGAAGTCTGCAAAGTGCTGCTGGTGGATGGGGGAAGGCAAAAAATCCTCCGTTTTTGCAAAAAAAACAGCCCATTTTTCACCTGTTTTTCACAAAAACAGGACACAGGGGTGGGGCTTTGGGAGGCCAAAAATGGCTGCATTCTGTATATAAGATGCACCAACATTTCCACACTCTTTTAGGGGGTGGGGAAGGTGCGTCTTATACTCTGCAAAATATGGTACATATACTATTATTCCCCTCTTATTTCCGTCTCTATTTTAACCAGCCTGGTTATTTCTTGCAGACGTTTAATGACCAAAGTAGGGAACAGTATCAGTACACTGACGATGTTCCCTAGCTGAGCCATGAAACATCTGCAAGAAAACAACCAAGCTCAGGGAGCACCAAAGATCCTCCCCTTTTCCTCCCCCCTCCATCAATTATTCGGGTGAGCCAGCCAAGCAGAGAAAGGCTGGACTTCATCCAGGTCTCACGAGAAGCATTGTGGTCTCTTGTTCCCAAGCTCTCTTCTTTTGGAGGCAGAACACAGTTTTGGTTTCTTGATTCCTGTAATTAGGGTTCCATTTTTCCCAAGCAAACTGAAAAGACCTTCTGAGAAGTCCTCCCCATCCGCAAGATGTGTGGGGTTGTGTTTATACAAGCAGAAAGATTGTGTATCCAGTTACATAATTGGGTAGAAAGACAAGACGGTGTTTCTCAATCGTGGCAACTTTTTAAGATGGGTGGATAAGTTCCCAGCCTTGCTGGCTGAGAAATTCTGGGAGTTGTGGATGTATGTATGGATGGAAGAAGGGATAGAGGGAGGCAGGGAGGGATGGATGGAAGGAAGGAAGGAAGGAAGGAAGGAAGGAAGGAAGAAAGAAGAGATAGATGGATGGATGGATGGATGGATGGATGGATGGATGGACGGATGGAAGAAGGCATAAAGGGAGGGAGGGAGGGAAGGAAGGAAGGAGAGATGGATGGATGGAAGGAAGCAAGGAAGGAGGGAGGGATGGGAGGATGTATGGAAGGAAGAAGGGATGGATGGATGAAGGAAGGAAGGAAAAGGAAGGAAGAAGAGATGGATGTATGGAAGGAAGGAGGGAGGGATGGGAGGATGTATGGAAGGAAGGAGGAATGGAAGGAAGGAAGGAAGGAAGGAAAGAAGGAAGGAAAGAAAAAGAGATGGATGGAAGGAAGGAAGAAGAAATGGATGGATGGGTGGATGGATGGAAGGAAGGAGGCAGGGAGGTAGGAATGGAAGGAAGGAAGGAAGGAAGGTTCAAGGTTCATTTTATTTATATGCCGCCCTATTCCCGGCAGGAAGGAAGGAAGGAAGGAAAGAAGGAAAGAAGAGATGGATGGATGGATGGATGGACGGAGGGAGGGATGGGAGGATGGATGGAAGGAAGGAAGGAAGGAGGAATGGAAGGAAGGAAGGAGGGAAGGAAGAAGATGGATGGATGGATGGATGGATGGATGGGATAGGTGAATGGATGGGTGGGTCAGTGGGTGGGTGGAGGAAGGAAGGGATGTCATGTTGGACAGATGGATAGATAGATGGATGGATAATGGTGCAAATTTTGATACAGACGTTGCACAATCTCAAAAGCACCAAAAGACACCTCCAAGTCTCAGCAGGATTTTAAAACTGACACCGCCATGCTGCCTCCTCTGCCTTCACCCCATCATCCTTGCAGTGATACAAAGCCTTCGATATAAATGACCAAAGGGGCAGCTGAACAACACACGAAAACGACAGAAATCATTAACAAAGAAATGACCTAAATTGGCCTCTTCTCTGACATTCTCTTGAAGGCGTGTTGTTGCATTTCCTTCTGTTCCTTCTTTCTTTTAAGCATTGCGTAAACCTCCTGTGTCTTCCACTACATTAACCTAAACGTTGGAAGAAAGCCACAGCAGAAGTTTCAAAGGTGTAGTTCACGTGGGCAGGTGATCTAATCAGACCAAGTGTTCATCCTTCTGTAAACTGCGGCCTAGAATCCGGCTTTGAGAGAGACTAACGTTAATTTTTAACTTTCACGCATGGCCGCTTCTCTGGCAGGCCAGCATCTAAACTGTTAGTAAATCACTGCTTTGAGCAGCTGGCTTCTGCAGGACCTCAAGCCGAGATTAAGGAGATAGCAGTCTCGCATCAAGAATCTTTGACTTCAGATCGGTGGATCTAAGTGAAGTGTTGGGAAGGGAGCACCTGTGAAGTGTTTCCTGGCCAAGCTGGGACCAACAGGTTGTCCGAAGGCAGAGCTTTGTGCCTGTGCTATTTGCGGTGCATTTTTCCAGATGTTCTGGTTGTGTTGTTTTTTTTTTCAACTGAAGAATTGAGGTGGCTATTTTCAAGAAAGGCCCAAGAATAATCTAGGTTTCTTCTGGGAATCTCTGGCTTCCTTCAAAGAGAAAGGCCAGAAATACAATGTGGGAAGAGTAGACATCCACCATCTTAAGCGGTGCTCCTCAACCTTGGTGGCTTGAAGAATGATGGACTTCATCTCCAAGAAGGCATCTTCTTAAGCAGGGTTTCTTAACCTTGCTGGCTTAAAGATGGGTGGACTTCTTCACCAACTTAAGCAGTGTTTAACAGCTTGAAGATGGGTGGACTTCAACTCTCAGAATTCCCCAGCCAGCCCTGAATTCTGAGAGTTGACCTTCAACCATCTCCAAGCTGCCAAAATTGAGAAACACTGATCTTGAAAGTCCAAGGAATTCTTTTCTCTAAATTCTTCTCTCTTTTCCTTGCCCCTCACCCCATGCAAGAGACATGTGGACCTCTGGAATTTGTCTGCAGGAATGGCGAGTGTGTGGCCCAGGAGTTTGTGTGTGACAGCTGGAGGAACTGTCCGGATGGAAGTGACGAAGTCAACTGTACCAGCATTTCTTCCACCTCAGTGGGTAAGTAATGTCCCCTTACATGGACCAAGCTCCCTTCGTTGGCCAATTTGCAGAACTACTCATCGCAATGCCCGCAGTTCAGATCTCACCTGTGATCTCAACCCAACTTCCTAGGTGAGTCAACCACACTCTTCCCCATCCAGCCCCCCCCCCCCATCCTCCTTTTTCTCCTGGCCTTCAGCTGGTCCCATGACGTTGAGGAGAACCTAAAAACCAACCTGAGTCACCAACAGGAGACCAGATGTGGGAATTTTGGAGAACAACCCACCTCCATTTTCCACAATTTTTTTTGTTTTGAGTAGTCTTCTTCCCCCTGAAAGCAGAGGACAACTCAACTCTTTACCATTGTATTCTGGTTACTCTCTGAGATGTTGCCTTCTCTCCCACCACTAGCAGAGGCCGCCTGCGAACCGATAAAGATAGAAATGTGCCAAGGTCTCAGCTACAATTCCACCTCCTTCCCCAACATCTGGCTGATGATCCCCCATCAGCAGAATGCTGAGGAGCTGCTTCAAGACTACATGGTGAGGCTCAGGGCAGGCGCGAGGCTGGCCAGGGGGGGCAGAGAGAGGGGGGAAGAGGGGTCAACCCTTGGGAAGAAACTCCACAGGGTGGGCATTGCATGGGGAGCAAACCCCAAACTTCCATCCCTATCAACACATGGAGGAATCAGGGTTAATTTCCCATTGCATGATTAGATACCAAGAACTGGGTGGAATTTTCACGTTTTGCTACTAATACGTGCATGAGAATGACTTCTGTACAGCAGGTGTATGAGGAGGCGGCCTGGGCGGCCAGGGTCAGCGTCAAGGCAAACTGAGAAGCCCCCGGGGTCACCCCTCGGTCTGCTGTCCATTGCAGCTAGAAATCTCAAAGACAGCCAAGGATGAATGTTTGTGTTAGCGTTCCAAATATCATGCAGAATTAAATCAGAGTCCAAGGCAAAAGTATGCTTAAAGTTCCAATTTAATAAGGCAGGCATGTTGGCATCGTGCTGTGGGGATTCCAACTCTGGAAGTGACATCAGAATCCCACCCAGTTAAAAGTTCACGATCTTGGCCCCCCACACCCACAGTCCATCCCATGGTCCAATCTCCTTCTTCCACGCTGACATCCACACCCGGCTGCTTCCGGTCAGGTGCAAAGGTTCGGGAGACAAAAGATGACCTTGAGCTTCTAGGAAGGAATTTTTTATTTGGAAAACAACACATTCTACCCTTTGCTAAATCCCCCCCCCCTTAATAAGAGTGTGGCAGGCCAAAGATTCTTAAAGGAACCGCTGCAGGCCTGTCAGTTTGTCTTGTAGCCAGCCCAGGTGCTAGATCAGCCCTCTGCAAGCTCGCCCAAAGTTTCGTGCACCGCTCACTGAAGTGCGCTGCTTGAGCTCACGGCTCACCCTGGGAGTCCTGCCTACACTCCCAGGGAGGGAGGGAGGGAGGGAGGGAGGGAGGGAGGGAGGGAGGAGAGCGTGGCACGACAAAACCACGCTCGACTAAAGCGCACCCGATTAAACCACGTCGCTGACGTCATCAACAGGGCGACAACAGCGAGCGCGGAGAAAGAAGGGCGCTTTAAATAGCGCTTTGAAAGCAAGCCGATTCAACTTAAGGTAAGGGTTAGGGTTAGGTTTAGGGTTAAGTTAAGGGTTAGGATTAGGTTTAGCGTTAGGTTAAGGGTTAGGTTTAGGGTTAAGTTAAGGGTTAGGATTAGGTTTAGCGTTAGGTTAAGGGTTAGGTTTAGCGTTAGGGTTAGGTTAAGGGTTAGGTTTAGGGTTAGGTTTAGGGTTAGGTTTAGGGTTAGGTTTAGGGTTAGGTTTAAGGTTAGGGTTAGGTTTAGGGTTAAGTTAAGGGTTAGGATTAGGTTTAGCGTTAGGTTAAGGGTTAGGTTTAGCGTTAGGTTAAGGGTTAGGTTTAGGGTTAGGTTAAGGGTTAGGTTTAGGGTTAGGTTTAGGGTTAGGTTTAAGGTTAGGGTTAGGTTTAGGGTTAGGTTTAGGGTTAGGTTTAGGGTTAGGTTAAGGGTTAGGTTTAGGGTTAGGTTTAGGGTTAGGTTTAGGGTTAGGTTTAAGGTTAGGGTTAGGTTTAGGGTTAAGTTAAGGGTTAGGATTAGGTTTAGCGTTAGGTTAAGGGTTAGGTTTAGCGTTAGGTTAAGGGTTAGGTTTAGGGTTAGGTTAAGGGTTAGGTTTAGGGTTAAGTTAAGGGTTAGGATTAGGTTTAGCGTTAGGTTAAGGGTTAGGTTTAGGGTTAAGTTAAGGGTTAGGATTAGGTTTAGCGTTAGGTTAAGGGTTAGGTTTAGGGTTAGGTTAAGGGTTAGGTTTAGGGTTAGGTTTAGGGTTAGGTTTAGGGTTAGGTTTAGGGTTAGGTTTAAGGTTAGGGTTAGGTTTAGGGTTAAGTTAAGGGTTAGGATTAGGTTTAGCGTTAGGTTAAGGGTTAGGTTTAGCGTAAGGTTAAGGGTTAGGTTTAGGGTTAGGTTAAGGGTTAGGTTTAGGGTTAGGTTTAGGGTTAGGTTTAGGGTTAAGTTAAGGGTTAGGATTAGGTTTAGCGTTAGGTTAAGGGTTAGGTTTAGGGTTAGGTTTAGGTTTAGGTTTAGGTTTAGGGGTTAATTTTAGGTTTAGCATTTACAGCGTGCTTTTTTCTCCGCGCTGTTGTCACGCTGTGATGACGTCAGCTACACGGTTTCGTCGAGCGCCCTTTAGTCGAACGCGGTTTTGTGGTGGAACCGAGGGAAGGACTGGAGCTACTAAACAGGCAGCCAAGCTAAGTGCCTGAAGGACCCCATCCTATCAACGAGCGGGAGTAATTGCTTCAGCGGGCCGTATCCGGCCCAGGGGCCGTAGTTTGAGGATCTCTGATTTAGTGCAATATTTTTAAAAAATGCAAAAATGCAAAGGTTCTTCTGCGGACCACCAAGATTTTCTTGCGGACCCCCAGTTGGTGAGCGCTGCTCTAGGAAACCTCACGAATGACCCTTCGTTGGTAGCGTTGGTCCCTTGAGAGCGTAGCCCAGGAATTCCTAAATTCCCAGCCCCTGACTGAGTCCGGCCCTCTCTTTTTCAGGTGCTGCGGGATCTCAGGTGCTACCCGTTCCTGCGCTTGCTGATCTGCAGCCTCGTCGTCCCCAAGTGCATCCCGGGAGGGGGCACCTTGCAGCCCTGTCGCTCCGTGTGCCTGGGGGCGGAGGAGCACTGCCGGAATCCCCTGGCCCACTTGGACATCCTCTGGCCCTTGAACTGCAACATCCTGCCCGACTCCGCCAACCCTCTGAAGTGCTTCTTACCTTGAGGAGCCCCCCACCCCGTGCCCAGTGCCCAGACGAGGAGGAAGGGAGGGAGGACCAATTGGAGGCAGCCAGGAGAAGTCCCAGTCCATAAGATCCTTTGATCCGTTCATCTCGCAGGGAGCCTTTACCGGTTGAGCTCGAAAATATCTCCGGGGAATTCCTCCTCCGTTGAGTCTCCTTCTGGGCTCCACTTCTGTCTCTGTCGAATTATAGATTGCAAACAGATCGAGGGATCTCTCTGTCCTGGAATTCTAGGTCGTGAAGTTGGAAGGGATCTCAAAGGTCATCTAACCTAACTTCCACTAAGTCATCTCTGACAGATCACCATTCGAGGTCTGAAGATCTGCGGCCATGGAAAGCTCAACACTTCATTGGCCAGCCTTCTACCCTTAGCTGAGGGTTGCGCAATCGGAACGTCCCTCTTCATCTCAACTCCCACGGATTCTGCAGGCAGATCTGTGAACTAAAAACTAGGACTGTGGTGGAGAACCAATGGCACGCGTGTCCAAAGTGTCCCGTGAAGCCATGTTGGCTGGCATGCGCAGAGTTGCCCGATCCTCCTCCTGGTTCCTGACACGCATGCGCATGTGATGATCAGCTGATTTTTGCACACATGTGGCAGAGCTGGAAACTGGAAGAGCTGGTCTTCCGTTTTCCGCTGTGCACATGTGCACCAGCCAGCACATCGTCGTGTGCCCATGCAAGCAGTGGTGGGATCCTGCTGGTTTGGCCTGGTTCCGCCATACCGGTAGTGGTTTTGCAGCCTGGATTGCTGGAACCTGCAGTGACCCAGGCCTGCCACGCCACGCTCCCCAAACTGGTTCCCTGGTTGGGGCCAATCTTGTTTTTCAGTTCTGCTCATGCGCAGAACAATTTTCATTGCATTGCCAAGTGCGCGCAGTGTGCATCAAATGCATGCAGCTTGCACACAAGTGAATCAGCAGTAGGCATGCACCCCAGTAACCGGAAGACAAGCTGGCCGATTTTCTTTCTTTCTTCTTCTTTCTTTCTTTCTTTCTTTCTTTCTTTCTTTCTTTCTTTCTTTCTTCTTTCTTTCTTTCTTTCTTTCTTCCTTCCTTCCTTCCTTCCCTTCCTCCCTCCCTCCTTCTTTCTTTCTTTCTTTCTTTCTTTCTTTCTTTCTTTCTTTCTTTCTCAGCACCCCCAACCCACGTTTTTGGCCTATCAGGCTTCAGGGAAGTCTGCTGGGAGCAAAAACGGACACACACACTGCGTTTCCGGAGAACCTGTAGTAAAAAAATTCTGAAAAAGTAACCAAAAAAAAAGTTCCAAAGATCAGCTGTGCAATGTGCAATTGTTGGAACTTTTTTTTAAAAAAAAAACTTTTTAAGTATTTTTTTACTCCCGGTTCAGGCGAAGTGGCCCGAACCAGTAGCATTTCACTCCTGGGTTGGTTCCTGCTTGAACTGCCTTACCCCGTCTGGTGTGTCTCCTCTGACCTCAGCAGAACACACCCAACTGGGAAACACAAAGAGACACACACTCCCCAGCAGGGAGGAGTTCCATGGAGACAGCTGGCAAAGAGCAGCCTCTGCAATGGTTAGGGGGTGACCTCATCCAGATGTAACTATCACAGCTGGAAAACACGCAGAGCTTCTCCTGATTGCCACATGCAGCTGATTTTTTTTAAAAAATGCAACCAGCTGCCGATAGGGGAGCACGCATGCGTGACGTACAGAGGCACACATGTGACACGATGTCCTATGTGTCAGCCGGCAAGCGGCGTAGATTTTATTTCATGGCTTTAAGGGGAGAAAAAGCCCAGATGTTCTTCATTCAGGCAAGGGCAAATGAATGACTTCTAGGTGTCCTGGAAGAGGATGGCAGCAGCATCCAAGCAGCGCATTATGCGCTAACTGAGCTATGACAGGTTCAGGGTTTGTAGACTACCCGTTGCCTGGAGGGTGGGGAATGAAACCCCCTGGGAACAGGAATATGGGAGGGGGGGACGATAGGATCTTCTGCCCTCTGCAACATTTCCTGTCAATTCCACCCTTTCAGCTCCTCCACAGCCGAACATCAGACATTGATTATTGGCAGTCAAAGAGGGGAGCATGGAAAAATAAGGGCAGCTGTGCCGCAGGAGCATCTTATGAAGCAGGTATGAATCCACATACCCACAGGCAACAATCACTCTTGACGCAACCTGCACTCAGCAGTTTCTAAGGCTTCACTTCTCTGCTTCCATTCAGCGGGCAGCTGTTTGTTGTTTAAAATAGAATAGAATAGAATAGATATTGGACTGAAGAATAGAGAATAGAATAGAATACTAGAATAAGAGTAGAATAGAGAATGGAAGGGAAGGGAAGAGAAGGGAAGGAAGAGAAGAGGAGAATAAGTGTAGAATAGAATAGAATAGAATAGAATAGAATAGAATAGAATGCAATGCAATGCAATGCAATGCAATGCAATGCAATGCAATAGAAAAGATGGAATACAATAAGAGAATAAGAATAGAATAGAATAATAAGAGTAGAATAGAGAATAGAATAGAATAGAATAGAATAGAATAGAATAGAATAGAATAGAATGCAATGCAATGCAATGCAATGCAATGCAATGCAATGCAATGCAATGCAATGCAGTAGAAAAAATGGAATACAATAAGAGAATAAGAATAGAATAGAATAATAAGAGTAGAATAGAGAATAGAATAGAATAGAATGCAATGCAATGCAGTAGAAAAAATGGAATACAATAAGAGAATAAGAATAGAATAATAAGAGTAGAATAGAGAATAGAATAGAATAGAATAGAATAGAATAGAATAGAATAGAATAGAATAGAATAGAATAGAATAGAATTCTTTATTGGCCAAGTATGATTGGACACACAAGGAATTTGTCTTTGGTGCAGATGCTCTCAATGTACATAAAGAAAAATAAAATACATTCATCAAGAATCATAAGATATAACACATAGTGATAGTCAAGGTTACTAATAAGCTATCAAATCGTACTAGGAAACAAATAAAGCAATATAAATTGTAAAAATACAAGCAACATGGTTATAGTCATAAGTGGGGAAAGAGAGATACTAGAAAGGAAGAGACGAATCATATTCTTCGGTCAACTCCCTGCTTGCAGACAGAAATCTCTGTGTTTATTCTGGGACCCCACCCTGCTTGGATTCACAGCCAGGAATGCCTCCCTGTTCATTTTCGACGCACGTCGAGAAAATCTTTATGTTCGCTCCATAAGCAAAAGGCCCCCTTGCCATGCTCGGTGGCGGCGGTTTCCTCGTGGCTGATGCCCAGACATGCAGACACCGTTCTGGATAAGGCCTGGCACACATTCAGCTGTCCGGGCACAACATAACAGGGTTGACCTATTCGTGGCTGAGCTTGTGGGGGAAATCCTGCTGTGATTGTAGCATGTTCAACGACCAGGGCACTGCAGGAAACCTGAAGGCGGCCGGTTGAGGGCACGGCACGGGATCGGAAACTGTGCCACTGCGTTTCCGAACAAGGGCCACAATGTAACTCCAGTCCTTCGTGGCATCTCTCCAAGGCTAACAGCAAAGAGGACAAAGGGAGTTATTCACCTAAAGAAGTCCTCGGCTTACAACTACAAGGATTTCCATGGCTGTGTAAGACGGCTGCTAAGAGAACCGCGGCAATTGTTCACCGAACCTTCCGGTCATTAAGAGAATCCGCCTTCCCCGCCCCGTTGACTTGGCTTGTCTGGCTGGGAAGGTCGTAAATGTGGACTGCTGTGGCCTCGAGGCGGAGCCCTCGCCTCACCATCAGGAGGTTTTGAGTTCAGATGAAGGCAGATGTAGGGTCTCCTGCTTGGGCAGGGGGTTGGACTAGATGACCCACAAGGTCCCCTTCCAACTCGGTTACTCTGTTAAAATGGTGATCACATAACCCCGGGACACTGCAACCATTGGTTAGCTGGGAAACTCTGGGAGGTTATGTCCAGATATCTCAAAAGTTGCCGGGTTTGAGAAACACGGAAAGCTCTTTTTCCCAACTCGGAAGAAAACTAGAAAACGTGAGACGCTTACAACAAATTGCATTTGGATCAGGATGATGAGCTATGGAGCTCTTTGGCAGGAAAACCATGAACTGGGCGCGGGGAATTCTGGGAATTGAAGTCCATGGATCTTAAAAGTATTGCGAAACACAGATTTTCATGGAAGATTTGATTTGATTTGATTTATTGCATTTCTATGCCGCCCTATTCCCAGAGGGACTCAGGGCGGCTCACAAACCAAAATAAGGAGGGGGGGATACAAACAGGAGGACAACAACGGACAAACAACTACAACAATTTAAAAACAGTCAACAACCACACAATTCGAGCTTTTGTCCATGACTTTTTCTCTTGTCTATTTTAAAAATTTTATTTTCCCCTTCCTATACATTCACAAATATACGTTCTCCTAAGTACTATTGACATTCATGTGTTATCTTTTAACATTTGTCACAATTCCTTTAGAGATTTAAAAATATAATTGGGGGGGGTCTCTTTCTTGCCACTCCTTACATCCATCTTATTTTACAACCACACTACTACTATTCCTTCCATCCTCCCTTCTCTACCTCCTCCTTCTTCTTTCCTCCTCTCCTTCCTCTTTTCTTCTTCCCCTCCCTCTCCCCCACTCCTCCTCTCTTCTTCTTCCCCTTCCTACCCTCTCTCCTACTCTTACTACCCCTCCCTCGCTCCCTCTCCTTTTCCCTTTCTTCTTTTCCCTCTCTTTTCTTCCTCCTTCTGTTGTTTGTATTTATGTATTTTCTCTGTGGATTTTCGGGGATTTGGGATTTGACTTTTTCTCTACCCTTGACCCCCTCGCCCTCCCTCCATCCTTCCTCTCCTCCTCCTCCTCCTGACCTATCCCAGGGACATCCAGACAGGATGCTCCTCCATGCCCCTGCTCAGCCGTCCTGCTTGCGTTGCTCAAACACAGCAAGTCCATTCCTTCCTTTGCCATGTCGTTTTTGGCAAAGCCTCCCATTTCCTTTGCAAGTTTGGGAGGAGGAGAGACAGAGAGGGAGGGGGGAGGGAACCAAGGGTGGGGGGGGGGGAAGGCCGGCCGCTGGAGCTCACTAGAGGCCCTCAAAGCAGCCAGTTGGCCGGTTGGAAAGTCCGTTCCTCCCGGGGAGAAGCAAGCAGAGAGAGGGGAAAAAACCCCCAAGAAAAACCAGGTAAGGGAAGAATCTCCCATCATCTCTATACATGTGCAAGGAAGACCCTCAACGCTGCTGGGCCTGGGGGTCCCTTTTCCACCCCATCCTGCCTCTCTTGGGGTGCCTGGGTGGGGGGGCTCTTTCCCAGTTGGGGGCTGTGAATTGCAGAGTCCATCATTCCCAGCCAAGTTGGTCGGGAAAGACGGGAGCCTAGCTCAGCTGGGTTTGCTTTGGATAGGAGGGTCCTCTGGTGGGGGAGTGGGGGAGACAGGGGGCACAGCCTTGTTCCCCCTACACACACACACACAGACACACACACACACACACACACACACACACACACACACACACGAAAGTTTGGGCATTGGAAGTAGTCCTTGACTGGAAGTCTGGCTGGCCAAAATGCATCCCTGGCGGAGGGGGGGGGAATTAAACAAGGACAGGAGAAAGGAGATTTCTGGTATTTATTTTGCCCTTAAGTATGAAAAGGTGGGGGGGCTATTGAGAGAAAAAAATATGCCCCTCCCCCTGTAGGGCCCGCCCGCTGTCTCTCCCCACCCAAAAAATAAGAGACTCAGATCTTACCCTCTTTCTGACATCCCTTTCATCGGCTCCTTAACCCGAAGAATTTAAGGGCACCTGTTTGATTTTCCTCCCCATTTTCTTAGCATCCTCATCCTCCCCTCCCTGCAAGGTAGGACCTGGGGTGGGGGAGACTAAATTAGTCAGCCCAAGGATGATTGGAAGGAAAACCACAGCTTTCTTTCTTTCTTTTTCTTCTCTTTCTCCCTCCCTCCCTCTCCCCTCCCCTCTCTCTCTCTTTTTTCTGGTTTTTCTGGACTTTCTGATTTTTCTTTGAAGACATTTAGTTTCTCATCCAAGGAGCTTCTTCAGCTCTCTCTTTTTTCTTTTTCTCTTTCCTTCTTTCTTCCCTCTCTCCCTTTTTCCTATCTATCTATCCATCTATCTATTTATCTTCTGATTTTGATTTATATGCCTCCCATCTCAGTATTCTCTTGAGTGTTAAGAAATCTATCTATCTATCTATCTATCTATCTATCTATCTATCTATCTATCTATCTATCTATCTATCTATCTCTATCTATCTATCTATCTATCTATCTATCTATCTTCTGATTTTGATTTATATGCCTCCCATCTCAGTATTCTCTTGAGTGTTAAGAAATCTATCTATCTATATCTATCTATCTATCTATCTATCTATCTATCTATCTATCTATCATCTATCTATCATCTATCTATCTATCTATCTATCTATCTATCTATCTATCTATCTATCTATCTATCTATCTATCTTCTGATTTTGATTTATATGCCACCCATCTCAGTATCCTCTTGAATGTTAAGAAAACTATCTATCTATCTATCTATCTATCTATCTATCTATCTATCTATCTATCTATCTATCTATCATCTATCTATCATCTATCTATCTATCTATCTATCTATCTATCTATCTATCTATCTATCTATCTATCTTCTGATTTTGATTTATATGCTCTCATCTCAGTATCCGGAGTCTTCCTCAGCTGCTATCAGGAACAAGAGCTGATTCTTTCCTCCCAGCCAACTCTTTGCTTCTTGTGGCTTGCGAAGCAAACTCAGCACAGGAAATGCAGACATATACAAGCCCCCCCCACCAGAGGATGCCAGAGTTTGCAAGGAAGAGATCACGTGTAATTTGGGGGGGGGGGGAGTTGAAGCACATCTCCACAGAACCCCCCCTCCCCCCCGATCGGTCCTGATTGGCTGAAAGGCGTTTTGGGAAAGCGGGGTTGGGGTTTGTGCGTTGAGGAATCCTCATCAAGTTTCCTCTTCAAACTTTTTGCAAGTTTCAGCGTCTGAGTTGATTTATGCCCGGAGAGGCACTGGTAGAAATCTGGCCTGTCAGGGAAGTCTTTAAACTCCAATCTGGAGGAGGAGGAGGAGGAGGAGGGGATGATCTCCCCTCCTTTTAAAGGAAAAGACACTCTGTGTGCGTCTAGTGGAACTCTGCTTTTCCTGATGAATTCATCAGAAACTCTCAGTAGCCGATTAATTTATCTTCTTTTAAAGCAAAAATCGATGCATTCAGATATGCAGAAACTGTGCTCTTTCCTTGCGCCCTGCTGTAGCTTTGGAAAAAAAAGGAATGGTTGTTTTTCCACTGATGGGACAAACTCCCCTTCTCTCACACACACACACACACACACACATTGTCACTTACTCATGCTCACTTTCACACACACAAACACACAAATGTGACACCTGGATGCTAAACCACGTCTCTCTCTCTCCCTCTCTCTGGCCCCCCCTCTCTGTATCTCTCTCTCTCTGTCTCTATCTTCTCTCTCTCACTGTCTCTCTCAGTCTGTCTCTCTCTCTCTGTCTCTCTCTCTGTCTCTCCCTGTCTGTCTCTCTGTCTCTCTGTCTCTGTCTCTGTCTCTCTTCCAATTTCCAATAGCAACAGGCAGGGCTAATCCTAAAATTAGGGGGATTGCTTGCAAAAGTGATTGGACGACACACGCACGCCCGGGGTTGATCTAGATGACCTTTAAGGTCCCCAACTTTTGTGATTCCCTGATTTTTCAGGCCTCGGGGACATGGAGCAGACGGGCTTCCTCTTTCTTTTCCTCCTCGCCCTGGCCAAGGAGGCGGCTCTGTTGGAAGACAACAAGATCCCCAGCTTGTGCGCTGGGCATCCGGGCATCCCTGGCACCCCTGGAATTCACGGCCAGCAGGGTTTACCCGGCCGGGATGGTCGTGATGGACGAGATGGGGCTGCAGGCCTGCAGGGAGAGAAGGGTGAAATTGGCCCTCCAGGTAAGGAGAAGTGATGGAAATCTTTTAAGGATTCTGGGGCTGAATAACACTTGATTTCTCCAAATCTCAGCAATGCCCAGTGTTAAAAAGGTAAAGGTTCCCCTTGCACATCTGTGCTAGTCGTTCCCGACTCTAGGGGGCGGTGCTCATCTCCGTTTCAAAGCCAAAGAGCCAGCACTGTCCAAAGACGTCTCCGTGGTCATGTGGCCGGCATGACTCAATGTCGAAGGCGCACGGAACGCTGTTCCCTTCCCACCAAAGGTGGTCCCTATTTTTCTACTTGCATTTCTTACGTGCTTTCGAACTGCTCGGTTGGCAGAAGCTGGTGCAAGTGAGGGAGCTCACTCCGTTATGCGGCGCTAGGGATTTGAACCGCTGAACTGCCGACCTTTCTGATCGACAAGCTCATTAAGGTGTGGGGGGGGGGGAATCAGTGAGAAAAATGTTATTTATCAGCCCAACTTTTCCTGAATTGGGCTCAAGAAACAAGGACGTCGTGACAGGTTTCCAACATATGAAAAGAGGTTTCAAAGGAATCTGGGACCAGCGTCAAATTTAATACATTCACAGAGCCAGAAAAAAAGACTTTAAGCTTCTCCCAGATAAATAAAGGGGAAACAAACACAGGAAGAGATTAAAGGACAAATGCAAATCATTTTTAAAAAATCGATAGTAACACGTAGATAATTGCACTGGCAAACACCATTAGGTGGAGAGGGGTCTGCAGAGGGAAATCAAAGCAGCAGGAGGGGGGGGGTGAATGCACAACTGAAACCCCCCCCCCCTTTTTTTAAAAAAATAAAGAGGTAGGAGTACAGGTATGCAATCATGAGCATGGTCTTGACTCTTCTGAATTCTGTGGATGAACCTCATTTGATGTTACAGATTCGGGTTAAATACGTGCTGCAATTGCTATTCAACCTTCATAGTCTTTCCTTCCTTCCTTCCTTCCTTCCTCCCATCTCTTTCTCCTTCCTTCCTTCCCCTCATTCCCATTCTTTCCTTCCTTCCCTTATCTTTCTCCTTCCTTTCTTCTTTCCTTCCTACTTTCCTCTCATTCCCATCTCCTTCCTTTCTTCCCCTTTTTCCTTCCTTCCTTCCTCTCATTCCCATCTCCTTCCTTTCTTCCCCTATCTTTCACCATCCTTCCTTCCTTCTTTCCTTCCCTCCCATCTCTTTCTCTTTCTCCTTCCTTCCTTCCTCTCATTCCCATTCTTTCCTTCCTTCCCCTATCTCTTTCTCCTTCCTTCCTTCCTTCCTTCCTTCCTTCCTTCCTTCCTTCCTTCCTTCCTTCCTACTTTCCTCTCATTCCCATCTCTTTCCTTCCTTCCCCTTTCTCCCTTCCTCTCATTCCCATCTCCTTCCTTTCTTCCCCTCTTTCTCCATCCTTCCTTCCTCTTTCCTTCCCTCCCATCTTTCTCTTTCTCCTTCCTTCCTCTCATTCCCATTCTTTCCTTCCTTCCCCTATCTCTTTCTCCTTCCTTCCTTCCTACTTTCCTCTCATTCCCATCTTTCCTTCCTTGTCTCTATGCTCTCCTTCCTTCCTTCCCTCCCATCTCTTTCTCCTTCCTTCCTTCCTCTCATTCCAATTCTTTCCTTCCTTCCTTGTCTCTATGCTCTCCTTCCTCCCTTCTTTCCTTCCTTCCTTCCTTCTTTCCTCTCATTAACATCTCCTTCCGTCCTTGCATCTATGTTCTCCTTCCTTCATTCCTATCATTCCCATCTTCCTTCCCCTATCTTTCTCCTTCCTTCCTCTCATTCCCATCTCCTTCCTTCCTTTCTTCCCCTATCTCTTTCTCCATCCTTCCTTCCTTCCTTCCTCTCATTCCCATCTCCTTCCTTCCTTCCTTCCTTCCCCCATGTTTAACCCTCCATTCTTGCTCTCACCTTCACTCTGCTTTTACTTTTTATCCCCGCAGGACTGACGGGCGCCCGAGGGGAGCCAGGCAGCCCCGGCACCAACGGGCTCCCGGGGGAGAAGGGGCCCCAGGGGGAGTGTGCGGTGGCACCCCGTTCGGCCTTCAGCGCCAAGCGCTCCGAGTCCCGCAGCCCGCCGCTGCCCGATGTGCCCATTGTCTTCGACATCGTCCTGATTAACGAGCAAGGCCACTACGACGGCAACACCGGCAAGTTCATGTGCGAAATCCCGGGGTTGTACTACTTCGCCGTACACGCGACCGTCTACCGGACGAGCCTCCAGTTCGACATTATGAAGAACGGCAAGTCGGTCGCCTCCTTCTTCCAGTTCTACGGCAACTGGCCCAAGCCGACCTCCCTGTCCGGAGGGAGCCTAGTGCGGCTGGAGCCGGAGGACGAGGTCTGGGTGCAGGTGGCAGTGGGCGAGTACACTGGCTTCTACTCCAGCGTGAAAACAGACAGCACCTTCACCGGGTTCCTCGTCTACTCCTACTGGCAGAACTCCCCTGTCTTCGCCTGAGAGACAGCCCAGGAAATGCCAGCATCCTAAAGTCCCACATCTTAACCCTGGTTTGTATCAACAGCCCCAAGATCCTTCTTGAGTGGGGGGTGGGTGGGTGCAACACCCTTGATCTGACCCCATTGAGACTAGGAGATTAGGAGGGGATGGCTCTCTGTTAATTCCTGGTAGCCCGGACCACTGCCAAGAAGCCAATGCTTTTCTCCAGCATCTCCCTAACGCAAATAGTCCCCGACTTACGGCCAAATCTTCCACCGCTAAGCAAGGCGGTTGTTAAATAGCTCTCGCTCCATTTTGCAGCCATTTGCATCGCCGTCGTTTAAGCAAGTCGCTGTAGGCCTACATTATTCTTGCAAATCGGGCTCCCCATATTTGACTTTGTCAGAAACGGGCTAGGAAGATGGCGAACGCCGGTCGTATGTCCCTGGGCGGCTGCGACTATTGCAAATACACGCTAGTTGCCAAGGGCCTAAATATTGACCCCCATGGCCGTGATAGAATGAGGGCGAGTTGCAAGACACTTTTTTTTCAGCGCCGGTGTGATAGCCGCTAAGCCAGTGTTTCTCAACCTTGGCCACTTGAAGATGTCCGGACTTCAACTCCCAGAGTTCTCCAGCCAGCGAATGCTGGCTGGGGAATTCTGGGAGTTGAAGTCCACGACATCTTCAAGTGGCCAAGGTTGAGAAACACTGCGCTAAGCAAATGGTTGTTAAGTCCAGAGTTGAGATTCAGCCGGTTTGGACTGGTTCAGGTGAATCGGATGTCAATTTTAATCTGGTTCACCGAACCGGCAGTTTTAAGGACTGGCTGATTCCGCTCACCTTGCCCTTCCCCCCT
Organism: Thamnophis elegans; assembly: GCF_009769535.1. NCBI lineage: Eukaryota > Metazoa > Chordata > Lepidosauria > Squamata > Natricidae > Thamnophis > Thamnophis elegans. Next base: position 47,228,487 of record NC_045553.1, read on the forward strand.
CCAGGAGTCTCCACGTGGCCTGTTTTGGATGGAAGGTAAGTACAGGGCCTGTGCAGAGGCTTCAGGAGGGCAAAAAACCGGCCTCCCAAAAGAACCGGAAGTCCGAAAACATGTCCATTTCCAGCCTCTGGAAAGTCTCCAGAGCCCAGGGGAGGCCATTTTCACCCTCCCGGAGGCTCGACAAGAACCTCCAGAGCCTGGGGGAGAGAGAAATCACACACACACCCCCATTCATGGTGCAAGAAACTGACTAGACCATGCCCCCCCATGGCTACGTCCACCCAGCAACTGGGCAGAGAACCGGTTGCTAAAATTTTTCATTTCTACCCCTGGAGGGGTCTCTTCTACAGAAAGGCAGTTCCACCTTCTTCTTCCCTGACCTCAGAAGTCCTCCAAAGGGTGGACCTGATGCTTTCAGCCAATTCTTCAGCTCTCCCTCCATGGAATTTAATTTCCTTCTTTGGCTAGGAGGCTCCTTCCTGATTCCATCGTTTTTTAATGGGGAGAAGTGCAGGAACCGAAATCCTCCTCACGACGATTATGGAAACCCACCTGGTGACCAAAGAGAGCTATGCCCCCTGAACCCCAGGGGTACGGATGGCCCCTCTCCAAATGCTTTGGGTTGTGGGAGGGACAAAAGGTGCCCGTGAGAAAAACGATAGAAGAGGTAAAGTAGGTGATTCATGTTGATGATGGTGGTGGTTAACGATTCAGTTGTGTCCAACCCTTGGATGTTTCGAAGGGCCAAGATTCTCTTCCGATCTTTCTGTTCTGACCCCAGACTTCCTTAAAAAGCAAGAAGCAGAGTCTTGGTCCTGACAAAAATCTCTTTTATTTGCGTGACTGTGAATTCCTTTCATTCACAGTCAGCAAGGCTTAGCAATCAGTTTTTCAGAGGAATGTTTATCCACATGCACCTTATCTCGCTTGGCGAGCTGCCAGATAACTAGTTTCCAAAGGCAGGGCAAAGCAAAACTTGGCACAGGATCTCTTATAATCCCCAACAGAACTTTCCAGACCGAATGAACGAATTGTTTCCTGCAAAAGCCCCCTCCCCATTCGCTCCTCTTTTGTGTCCTCTGGGAGGGGCCAATCACCTACAAGGTGTGGCTTTACTCCCAAGTCGACCCTGCTTTCTTAGTTGTTCCTGTCTTCTGACAGCTCTGCGCATGCGCACACTGGGAACAGGCTCCAGCTGTTCTTCTGCCTCACTGCTGTCTCGCTCCATCTCTGCCTCCGACGCAGAGCCCTCATCTGAGCTTTCCTCAGCCCCCAGGACTGGCCCATGTTCCTCCCCAAGCTCCTCACTCTCCGACTCTGCTGCCTGTTCTGCTGGCGGTCCACAACACTCGCATTAAATATACTGAATTACACTGTGCTTCCATTTAATTGAAAATATCCATGTCGAACGAAAAAGCCAGGAGGTTCTTTTCATCTTGGCTCCACACACGTTTTGGAATGCAGTCGCCAGAATGTGAACTAAAGAATTTGGCTGTTGGCCTTGGCCAAGGTGCGACCTTGCTTTTAAAGCAAAGCCACATTCACAAAAGACTCTTAACCAAGCCTTGGTTGGGTTCTACCTGTTCGTGCCTCTCTTAAGTCTATATTGGGCCAACACAGTTGGGCTAGTCCTGTTCTGACCGAGGCTTCCCAAGAGCAAGAAACAAACTCCTTGTCCCAACAAAAAATCCATTTATTAATTTGCTGTGAATTCTGCTCATTCACTTCCAGCAAAGTCTTTCAAGGGAGGATTTACGGTCACAGACCTTATCTGGCTTGGAGAGCTGCCAGGCTGATAACTGCAGAACTTGGCAAGGAGTATCAGAGAGTGACGAACCAATGAAGAGAACTAATTGTCTCCTGCAAACTCCACTTCCCTTTCGCTCCTCTTTTATCTCCTCTGGGAGGGGTCATTCACCATCCACCTGTGGCCTTACTCCCAAGTTGATTCAGAGGCTCTGGGAGGGCAAAAAATAGTCCTCCCAGAAATCCGGAAGTGAGCCCGTTTCCGGCCTCCGGAGCCCAGGGAAGGCCATTTTCACCCTCCTGGAGGCTCAGAGAAAGCCTTCAAGGGGTGAAAAATTGGCCTACCAGAAGTCCGACACAGGCCTGTTTCCAGCCTCCAGAGGGCCTCCAGAGCCCAGGAGATGCCGTTTTTGCCATCCTGGAGGCTCGAGAAAAGTTTCTGCAGTCTGGGGAGGGTGAAAAACGGAGTACCTGAGGTTCAAAAACGAACCCATTTCTGGGCTCCGAAAGCCATATTCACTGACCCGGAGGCTCGAGAAAAGCCTCCGGAGCCTGGAGAGGGTAAAAATTCCCCGCCTCTCTGGCCATGGTGCAGGAACTCCCCTGTCATTTTTCAATTCCACCCATGGTTGGTTTGCATCTTCTGACAGCTACAAGATAAAGTTCGGATATTGTCAAAGTTTGGTTCAGCCTCCCTTCTCCCACATAAAGGTACTAATTATGACCTTTAAAGCGCTCCATGGCTTAGGCCCAGGGTACCTGCGAGACCACCTACTGCCACCGGTAGCCTCCCACCGTCCAGTGCGATCCCACAGAGTTGGCCTCCTCAGGGTACCGTCGGACAGACAGTGTCGGTTAGCGACCCCCAGGGGGAGAGCCTTCTCTGTGGGAGCGCCTTCCCTCTGGAATGAGCTGTTCCCGGAGCTTCGTATAATCCCCGACCTCCGGTCCTTCCGATGCGCCCTAAAAAGTTTGCTTTTCCAGCAAGCCGGCCTGAACAAAACTAAACAAATTATTGATCATTGTTAATTTCAATTTTTTAAAAAAAATGTTATTGTCAATTCTAATTGGGTTTGTTTGGGATATTCTATTCAATTTTTTTAAAACTTTTGTATTATGAGTTTCTTTTAATGTTGTACGCCGCCCTGAGTCCTTGGGAGAAGGGCGGCATATAAATCTAATAAACCTAAATTTAAAACCTAAACATAAATGCCGGCTGGGGAATTCTGGGAATTGAAGTCCACTTGTTTAAAAGTTGTCAAGGTTGAGAAACACTGGAGTGGCTATCGAACTGACTAGCAGTGCATCCCATAAGCCTCCCATTCAAGCTGATACGGTGTGAAATCACAGGGTTCGTGATGACATCATCCTAACATTATGGAATCTGTAACTTCATGATGTCCCTTGTTCTCTCCTGCGAAAAACCCAACCTTCAGCTGCAGTCCATGCAACTACAAGAGACATTTGAAAAAAAAATGTACTGCATTTTAGCCAAATTTGAAGAAATTGCTTAGAAAGTGGGAAGGGGAGGTGTCTTCCCCCACAAGGTTTGCTGTAATTGAGCATGGAGGTTCCGTCCACTAGGGGGCACTCTGAGCTTAAGAGTTGCATTTGATAGAGAAGTTTAAAGTTTGCAATTAACCTTGTTTTTTTAAACCTTGTACCCAACTTTTGTTTTTCCCCTATGAAGAGATTTAGTCCATTTGGTTAACTTTTTTCGGTGCAATAAATGTTTCTGTGCATGTCTTCCCCTTCTGTGTCGTTCTCCACTCACCCCACCTCTCACATTTCTTAAAATATGATATAAATAATCTGGAGTACTTTTAACTGTCGGAAGAAAGCAACAGCAGCTGGCTGAAATCTTTTGGCAGTTAGGGGAACGAAGGCCGTTCAATGAATTGGGTGATGTAGCAAAGTGAGTTGAACTCCAACTTTAAAACAAGAATGGGGGGGCAAAAAAACCATGTAAAATCCAAACCACATACTTAATCGGATCCACAGCTCCCTTTGTATCATCTGCAAAGCTTGCTTGATGTTCGCCTTGTCTAATTTCAGTTCCTTGTGCACGTGAGTGTGATTTATATGCTGTGCGAAATCGGGCCCCTGGGCTGTTCTGCGGTCCAAGATTTTGTACAAGTGCACAAAGCGAGTGACTCAATCTCCCTCTTGAAGGGCGTGTTGGAAAAACAGCCTCATCAAAGCCTCCAGCCTCCTCCTGCATGGCTGCATGGTTCAGTATTTTGGCATGAAAATGCATTATTTCTGGGTGATGAAACATCTTGGCTTCCTGGCCTCGCATGGAGCAGAGCAAGTGAATCTGAGGGCAGAGCTTAAAGCTGATTGGGGTAGGGCTAAGGACGGCAGCCAATGGAATCACACCTAGAGTACTGCATCCAGTTTTGGTCACCACACTGTAGAAGAGATGTTGAGATTTTGGAAAGAGTGCAGAGAAGAGCAACCAGGATGATTAGGGGGGGACTGGAGACTAAAACATACGATGAACGGTTGCAGGAACTGGGCCTGGCTAGTCTAGTGAAGAGAAGGACCAGGGGTGACAGGAGGGCAGCCTTCCAATATTTGAGGGGCTGCCAAAGAGAGGAGGGGGTCAAGCTATTCTCCAAAGCACTTGAAAGCAAGACAAGGAATAATGGATGGAAACTGACCAAGGAGAGATTCAACCTGGAAATAAGGAGGAATTTCCTGACAGTGAGAGCAGTCAACCGATGGAAACAGAAGTTGCCTTCGGAGGTTGTGGGAGCTTCATCACTGGAGGCTTTCAAGTCTGCCATCGGTCAGAAATGGTGTCTCCTGCTTGGGTGTGGGGTTAGACTAGATGACCTACAAGGTCCCTTCCAACTCTATTATTCTGTAATCTGTAATATGAATCGCTTCACTCCAGAGATAGGGAGTCCAGAGGTTCGGGAAGGGTTCAAGCGATGGACTGTAGCTGTTTCTGCTCCGGATACTAAACTTTCACATCCCTGGAAATCCTAGAGGGTTGATGGGGATTTAACCTGGTGCAAATAACGCTTCTAAAAGGCCAAACGAAGTGCCTAGAGCACTATTTCTCATGTGGGACTTCAACTCCCAGAATTCCCCTCCCTCACGGCCAAAGGTTTAGCAACTCTGGACTACAAAGAATGCTTGCAAGTCTTCACAAGTGCCACTTTTCTTTGTGCGATCTCTATTCCTTTTTTGGGGGGGTGGAGATATTGGGCTGAAGGCATAGAATCCAATAGCATGTGTTTGTTCTTTAAAAGTCCTCTGGGATTGGGCGGCATATAAATTTAATAAACAGTTAAACAGGAGTTTTTTCCCATAGAAAGCTATGCTGGGGACAATCCCTGACCAAACTTTGCTCTGAAACTTCAAGATCATCCTTCTTTTCCAGTCTGGACTAAGATTTTTTCCAGTGTGAGAACTTCCATAACGCCAGGGGGCAGGGGGAGAGAAAGGTCCTTTATTTTTAGCACGTGTTTTGCATTCTTGCCCGAAATAGATCTCCTCCGGGCCATTTTCCTAAATCCTTCTGGAGCCTTCCCAGATGTTTTGCAGAAGTTTCCCAGTGTTGGCTCGAGGGACAAAGCCTCTGAACTTGAGGGCCACATCTGGAGGATTTCAGGGAGCTGGGAGGGAAGCTGTGCCGCTCCCACAAACGTCTGGTATCAAATTCGTGTGTCAAATTGCCAAACCGAGCCCTCCCGTTCATTTTCAAGGCAGATTTCTGCAGCTCCCAGTGGTGGGTTCATTGGTTCTGGGGTTTTAGCTCTAGGACACCTCCAGGAAGCTGGCTGAGAAGACCCACCAAAAGCAGGTTTCAAGAAGCTGGAAGGTGGGGGAATTCTGGGTCTATTTGAATATGCCTACTCTAATGAAGAGAAGGTCTAAGAGGGATGATAGCATTGTTCCAATATTTGAAGGACTGTCAGAAAGAAGGTGGTGGGGTCAACCTATTCTCCAGAGCACCAGAAAGCAGACAAGAAGCAACGGATGGGAAATAATCAAGGAGAGAACCAGTCTGCAAATAAGGAGATATTTCTTGATAACAATTAATCAGAGGAATGAAATTCAATGGTGAAAAGAAAAAGGGTCTACATTTAGGCAAGAAAAACGAAATGCACAGGGATTGCTCAATAGAAGTAACTGTGAGAGAGATCTTGGAGTCCTAGTGGACAACCATTTAAATAGGAGCCAGCAGTGGGCAGCAGCTGCCAAAAAAGCCAACACAGTTCTAGGCTGCGTAAACAGAGGGAGAGAATCAAGATCACGTGAAGGGTTAATACCACTTTTATTGCCTTAGTAAAGCCACACTTGGAATACGGCATCCAGTTTTGGTTGCCACGATGTAAAAAAGATGTTGAGACTCTAGAAAGAGTGCAGAGAAGAGCAACAAGGATGATTAGGGGACTGGAGGCTAAAACACACGAAGAACGGTTGCAGGAACTGGGTGTGTCTAGTTTAATGAAAAGAAGAACCAGAGGAGACATGATAGCAGTCTTCCGATATCTCAGGGGCTGCCCCAAAGAAGAGGGAGTCAAGTTATTCTCCAAAGCACTTGAGGATAGAACAAGAAGCAATGGGTGGAAATTAATCAAGGAGAGAAGCAACTTAGAACTGAGGAGAAATTTCCTGACAGTGAGAACAATGAATCAGTGGAACAGAAGTTGCCTCCAGAAGTTGTGAATCCCACAACACTGGAAGTCCTTAAGATGATGTTGGATAGCCATCTGTCTGGAACGGTATCGGTATAGGCAGGGGGTTGGACTAGAAGACCTCCAAGGTCCCTTCCAACTCTGCTATTGTATTTGTATTCTCCAGAGCACCAGAAAGCAGACAAGAAGCAACGGAGGGAAAATAATCAAGCAGAGAACCAGCCTACAAATAAGGAGATATTTCTTGATAACAATTAACCAGAAGGAACCACTTGCCTCCAGAAGTTGTGGGCGCTTCATCACTGGAGGTTTTTAAGAAGAAACTGGACAGTCATTTAAAATGGTAGAGAGCAGTGATGGCTAACCTTTTCGGCACCAAGCACTGGAATCGTGCACTTGCGTGTGTGAAAGCGCTGTCATGCATGCACGCACCCATAATGCAATGTGCGCACGACCCACCCCATGTGTGCCCCACCGCCTCACGTATGGAGGCATAATCATGTGCGCCCCGTGCATGCGCGCAACCCTGTGCATGCATGTGCATCTCCCACATGGGCTCCACCCCACACACATGCGCAGCAGACCAGAAAACTGGTTTGGTGGGAGGCCTGCATGCCCATCTGTGGCAGAGCCGAACTGGGGCAACAGCTCGCGTGCCAGCAGAGAGGGCGCTGCATGGCACCTGTGACACTCGTGCCATAGGTTCGCCAAGGTGGCGCAGTGGTTAAATGCAGCACTGCAGGCTACTGCTAGATCAGCAGTTCAGTGGTTCAAATCTCACCGGCTCAGGGTTGACTCAGCCTTCCATCCTTCCGAGGTGGCTAAAATGAGGACCCGGATTGTTGTTGGGGGCGATATGCTGACTCTCTGTAAACCGCTTAGAGAGGATTGAAAGCCCTATGAAGCAGTATATAAGTCTAGCTGCTATTGCTATTGCTATCGCGGGTATAGAGTCTCCTGCTTGAGCCGGGGGTTGGACTAGAAGACCTCCAAGGCCCCAACTCTGTTTGTATTCTGTGTCCTGGTTTAGCAGGAATGATCTCGTCGAAGAAAAGCCTCGGGGTCAACGCTGACGAAGGGCCTCTGTCCCAAGTGACGTGGGAGTTGCGTGAGCCAGGAGGCTTTTTCCAGCAACACAACAAAGAAAGGCTATGTTTTGCGTCCCGGAGCCTTTGCAGAGCCCATCTCACATCTCAAAACACACACACATACACAAACACACACATACATACACCACCCCATTTAATTCTCAGCCACGTTTCTCCCCTCCCTTCCAAACACCCTCTCCCCTGGCTGACCATATCAAGAACAGAAGCAACCAGAATCTAAAAACCTGCAACAAATACTGGAATTCTGCATTCAGTTTTGGTCGCCACGATGTAAGAAAAGATGTGGAGACTCTAGAAAGAGTGCAGAGAAGAGCAACGAAGAGGATTAGGGGACTGGAGGCTCAAACAGATGAAGAACGGTTGCAGGAACTGGGTAAGTCTAGTTTAATGAAAAGAAGGAGAGACACGATAGCAGTCTTCCGATATCCCAGGGGCTGCCCCAAAGAAGAGGAAGTCAAGCTATTCTCCGAAGCTCCTGAGGGGAGAACAAGAAACAATGGGTGGAAACTAATCAAGGAGAGAAGCAACTTAGAACTGAGGAGAAATTTCCTGACTGAACAATTAACCAGTGGAACAGAAGTTGCCTCCAGAGGTTGTGAATGCTCCAACACTGGAAGTCTTTAAGAAGATATTGGATAGCCATTTATCTGAAACAGTATAGGGTTTCCTACTTAGGGGGTTGGACTAGAAGACCTCCAAGGTCCCTTCCAACTCTGCCATTGTATTGTAAATTGGTACCACACTGAAAATTCTACCGATCAGACTCACTAATCCTTCAGTTCTACAATCACCTGAAATACAAATTTTAGACGAAGCCAAATTGATATAAACAGTTCTATTTGTGTGGGTGGGGGAAGGGCAGGAAGATCTGACTTATTCTCCGATCCTTGGAGGGATGGCATTTTTGCGTCTGGTTCAAGAGACGGCTCTTCGTTTCCAACACCTGAAAAAGTTGGTGGCGTCAATCAATCCATGCGTGAAGTCCGCTGGTTTGATACAGACGCATCTCTTTGTGGCTCAGCTGTTTTCTCCTATCCGGGGAAAGTCTCATTAGCTTATTCCCTTGTTTTGGGCTTGGAAGGATTCCCCCACCCTCATTTAGAGATTAAGGGGTAAGAAAATGCCCCAAAGCAGGGAGAGGTTCAGCTTGGCATCTGCTGCCTTGAATTGCTAACAGAGCAATGGAGCTGAAAGGACCACCTTCCTCATTAAAACAGCCACCTGCTCTTGTCTCGGCCATCCTCCCTTGACGACCGCCGGGTCTCCGATTCTGCCAAACAAAAGAGAGCAGGTTTGAAGTGGGGAGGGGGGGGGAGATTGACTTAGGGGGATGAATTAGGCGGATACGCAGGGGAGACAAGTGGAGCAAGACTCCCAGCTCAGCTCTCTATTAAATGAGACATTACTTTTTGGTAGGGGAGCAAAGCAACAGGCGTGGAATTCAAACGTTGGCACAGAACTTTGGGCAAATTGTGTGATTCTCCAACTCTTGTCAACAGGGATGTCTGCAGGGTTGTGGATCAAAACGTCAATATAGTCACAATCATGTGATCCGAGCCCTCTTTCGACATGACATTAAAATTGCACCAACGTTAACTCTCGATGGCCAGCGGACTGTCCCTTCTGCAAGCCTCGTGGGAAGTTCTCAAGAACGTTTTGAGAGCTGCGGCTACAAGATGATAGAAGGTGGATTTGGTACCTTCATGGTTACTCCCGCGGTGTTATCTAGTTTTCACAAGTTCTGGCAAGGCAGGACAAGGCGTTTTGTTTAACGCTAATAATTCTGCAGGACAGCAAGGTCTGAGAAATCAAAAGTTGGAGCAAAGTCCCCCAGGTTCCCTCAGGGAGCGCCAATATTTGAGCAAGGATTTCCGCCTGGATCTCTCTGATCCCATTCCCACAAGGGAATGTGTCACTGTCGAGAGGCCCAGCTGCACATCTTCTTCCATCCCAGGAGAATATATGTCTCTTGGGCAGCTTTGAGGGTTCTTAACTTTTCCTGTGTTAAAACCAGCAAGGGAAAAACTCTGTTGCTAATTTACTCCGCCCATAACATGTGCAAATGTCGAGAAGCTCATTTGTGGCTCTCGCAGGTCTGCTGAAACCATTTGTGGTGGATCTGCAAGAGAAGCCTGCCTGAGAAATGGGAAGGGGTCAAGTTCTCACTCGTCTTCCTGCCCCAGATGGTGCAGGAAACCCATTTTTATCCTTTTCAAGGTATGTTCCACCACTTGTTCTGAGGATGATTGTCTATTTAACGGCTGCTTTGTGCTCCAGAATTTGAAAGCCCAGAACTTTCCCAAAAAAGGATCTACATGTCAGTATCTATCGGTAGCCCTTCTGCCTCTTGTTCCTTTACAAGGAACCAAGCGATGAGTAAACATTGACTTAACAATAGTGTTGCTGGGATAGAAAAATATTTAATTTTCTCTCTGTAGAATATTAGCGACGACTTGGAACAAATGGGCAGCTGGTGAACATCCAGGCATTAAGTGACTTCATCTGTCATTTCTGCATGATAGCAACCAACGATTCACAAGCATCAGCAGAACAATGTTACTGCAGTCAACAGCTTCAACCCATCCATAGTTTCTGTGCTGACCGAGGCTTCCTAAGAGCATGAAGCAAACTCCTTGTCTCAACAAAAACCCTTTTATTAACTGACGGTGAATCCTGCTCATTCACATCCCGCAAAGTCTTTCAAGGGAGGATTTACAGCCACAGACCTTATCTGGCTTGGAGAGCTGCCAGGTCGAGATCTGCAAAACTTGGCAAGGAGCCTCGGAGAGTCACAAACCAATTAAGCAAACTAATTGTCTCCTGCAAACTCCACTCCCCTTTCGCTCCTCTTTCATTTCCTCTGGGAGGGGCCATTCATCGTTCCCCTGTGGCCTTACTCCCAAGTCAACCCTTGTTCTTTAGCTGTTCCCTTCGTCTGGCAACTCTGCGCACGCGCACACTGGGAACAGGCTCCAGCTGTTCCTCTGCCTCCCTGATGTCTGACTCCGAAGGCAGCTGATAACTGGCATACAGCCCTGGCCCCCTCTCTGCCTCTGACACAGAGCCCTCATCAGAGCCTTCCCCAAACTCCAGGACTGGCCCATGTTCCTCCCCAACCTCCCCACTGTCCGAATCTGCAGCCAGTTCTGCTGGCTGCTGGCGGGCCTCAAGAATTTCCCCATCTTCTTCTCACTTCTCAATGTTGATCCCTTCTTTCTCTCCTTCGTCCGCCAAGTGAGTCGGGATCTATTCAGATCCAAGGAAATAGAAACATTTAACATCCTTCCGCGCTCTCAAATGCTCAGTCTCAACATCAGTGAGATGTTGGCTGATCCATCTTCTTCCATGGTCCTCTCCTGTGAAGGCCTGAAGGCATTCTTTCTCTCCCCACTTCTTAAGGCATAGAGAGGGCAGCATTCTGGCTATGTCCAGCTTATCCAATGCCCATAAAAAAAATGGGCAAAGCTTTCTTGCACTGGGCAGTTCACTAACTTGATTTTGGCCCACGCTGTATGGACACCCTGTTTTGGTCTCTGCTACTGCAAAACAAGACCGGAAAACAGAAGGTTCAGGAAGAGCATCTTCAACGAAGCTGTTTCCAAAAATTAGCCAAACAGGCTACACTTTTGATCATCTCATCCATTTGCAGGTGACCTAGGAAGCATCCACAGGGGTTATACACCATCATAAATGTTGCCCGTAAAAGCCACCTCATTGCTTACAGCAAATGCAACCTTGGCTCACAGCTGAGGGCCAAGTTCGGCTTTACAGCTGCTGGAAATGTAGCCACAAAGAGAGAGGAGCAGGGAAATTTGGATACCGCAGCAGTGATAGTCACCTGTTTGCAAGACGCCATCTAGGATAAACAGATAAACAGACACACAAGGCCAAAAAAAAAAATGCAATGTTTTGCCGCATGCCGCTCCAATGTTCTTGATCTAGCGCCAAATCAGATATGTTGTGAGGATCGTTTTACAATCTCTTGTTCCCACAAGTTTGAAAGGGTTATTTTTTTTTAAAAAAAAAAAAAACCAGTCAATTCCACTGGGACTAGAACATGTTCTACCCTCCAATTATAAATAGACAGAGATATGGAATGAGGAAGAGGAAAGAGAAAAAAAAGTATTTGAACTTGTATTCTCTCCCCCCACCCCACCCCGCCACATGTAATTTTTTTCCCCCAAAAAAGGGGCCTTCAGATGGATGAGGAAAAAAAAGGAGGAATGTTTAGAGAAAGGCTGCAGTGGAGGAAAACGACCTTACACTGCCCAGCACAAAGACAATTTCCTCCTCCAGATTTCCCTTGCTCTGGCCGGGTCACTCATGGGAATTTATGCAGATTACGGATCGCTGATGCTGTGGAGGGAGAATTAATTGCATGTCTGAACTGACTGGTGTTTGGAGGAAGGAGGCTGCAGTGGTACCAAATTGGGGCCGAAATATTTTGCTGCTCAAAGGAAAGGAGAGAATAGTTCCCTCCCTGCAGGGACAGAGAAACACGCAAGCAGCCTGGTAACTAAATCTTCAAACCTTGATTGGTGGTTCAATTATATTGTTCTGTCTTATACATCATGCTAAGCTTCAGGTAGCAATAGCACTTATGTGCCGCTTCACCGTGCTTTTACAGCCAAGTGGTTTTACAGAGTCATCCTCTTGCCCCCAACAATCTGTGTCCTCATTTTACCCACCTCGGAAGGAGGGAAGGCTGAGTCAACCTTGGAGGTCTTCTTAGTCCAACATCTTGCTCAAGCAGAAGAACCTACATCCTTCTAGATAAATGCCATTTTTTCCAGTCTCGTTTATATCTCTCATTTGAGTGGTCTTTAAGATATGCTGATATTTTAGCCATCTCGGCTAAGTTTGTTACTTTCAATGTCCATTCTTGGATTGTAGGCAAGTCTTCCTTCTTCCAGTATTGCGCCACCAACAGTCTTGCTGCCGTTATTAGGTGCAGAATCAAGTTAGTCTCTACCACTGTAAAGTCAGTACATATACCTAGTAAAAATAACTGAGGAGTAAACTTTATCCTTCTTTTAAAAACATTTTGCATGACCCACCATATTTTTATCCAGAATGCCTTAACCTTTTGGCAGGTCCACCATATATGATAATATGTAGCATCGAGAGAACCACACCTCCAACATTTAGGCTGTACATTCGGATACACAGAAGCCAACTTTTTAGGATCTAAATGCCATCTATAGAACATCTTGTAAAAAATTTCTGTCAAATTTTGAGCTTGTGTAAATTTCACATTTCTTACCCAGATTCTTTCTCATGTATCCAACATTATTGGTTCTTCAATATTTTGAGCCCATTTTATCATACAATCTTTAACTAATTCTGTTTCCGAATCCATCTGTATTAATACATTATATATCCTCTTTATATGCATTAAGCTTTGATCTCTTATTTGTTTAAACAAGTTATCCTCAACTTGGATAAAACCAATTTTTTGATCTATTTTCCACCTAGCCTGTAATTGCCATCCTTCTAGATAAATGGTTGTCCAATCTCTTCTTTAAAACCTCCAGTGTTGGTGCACCCACAACTTCTGGAGGCAAGTCGTTACCTTGATTAATTTTAGTTAAGTGTCAGATTTCTCCTTAGTTCTAGGTTGCTTCTCTCCTTAGTTAGTGCTCCAAGATGGCCTCTATCTCTTGCCAAGGGTACTCAACAAACCAGGTTTTCTCTGGCAGAAAGCGAGTGATTCTATTGAAGATAAGCTGGATCTCTTTCGTTGTGGTCTTGTAATCATCTTTAGGAAATTTCCAGAGCAGTTCAGGAGGTCATTAGCCAACCACATGGCTCTTTAGGGAATATCAGCCAGGGCGCAGAGGCATATTTCGAAAGGACACACTGTTCTATCACAAACCATAAATGAGGGTTATCTTGAATGTGTGTTGATTACCTCAACAGATAACTATGTCTCAAAAGTTCTTCTCATGTCCGGTTCAGATTCTTTAATTTAAGATGAAACAGGTCAGACACCACATCATTATTATTATTATTTTTGGCTTGTCACGTTTCATTTTGATGGCTGAACACAGCGTTTCTCGTGGAAAATAAAGATGCTTAGAAAACAGCAAAAAACATGGAAACTCCCTTCATTCTTCCAAAAGTTGATATCATCAGATTAGAGAGAGGGAACTGGGGAAGAATGCAACCCAGTTCAGCAAACTACTTAAAAGTTTAATCTTCGACATGTTAAATTTATGTTTTACCAACAAAGAAATAAAAGGGTCAAAAGTGACTGCCTGATAGACCGTTCCCACTGGAGAAAAAACACATTTCATCTTCAATATTTCTCAATTCAGGCAGGTGATTTTAAGACTTTGCTAAAGGATAAGTTCAAACATTTCCACTGGTTGAGTGTGTGTTTTTAGTGTTCACCACGATTCTCCCCCCCCCCCCCCCCGCTCCCACTTATTTTCGAATCCCACTCAGCTTGGTCTGGTGGAGAATTTCAGTGACTGTCAGGCCGGCAACCATCTTTTCTTTTGGATCTTTGGCCTGCCACACTTTCTATTCTTCTACTATGCATTTTCTATGGTGAGAAAACGGGAGGGGGGGGAATTGTATGGAGTTAGATGATATGTAGCCATAACAAAATTCTTTTTAGAAAACCAAGGTCATCCTTTGTCTCTGCACCTCTGCACCTGACTGGAACTGGATGGGTGGAACTTCCAGCATGGCAGTGGGAGATTGGACCGTGGGATGGACTTGTGGGCGTGAGGGCAAGATCTTGAACTTTCAACTGGGTGGGGAAAACCTGGAAGCTTTCAGATTCGGGTTTTCACAGATGAGCCAACATGGCTCTCTTAATAAATTGGAACTTTGAGTAATCCTTTGTCTTGGACTGATTTAATTTTGGATTCTATTGGGAGCCCTGACACTTACTTGACTTTGTTCTTGCCATCTTGGCCAAATTTTGCAGATACTTGCAGGGGCCCCCTCACCCATCATGATCTGGTCTGACTGGATTATAGCTATGCTTCGAATGTGATTTTCCCTTTCTAGAAGCAATTACCGGGATTTAACTCAGAGCAGCACCCAAGATAGAAATAGCATTTAGACGTGTATACTGCTTTATAGTGCTTTCACAGCCCTCTCTAAGCGGTTTACAGAGTCAGCCTATTGGCCCCCAACAATCTGGGTCGTTTTTCCCACCTCGGAAGGATGGAAGGCTGAGTCAACCTTGAGCTCGGTGAGACTCGAACTGCCGAATTGCAGGCAGTACTGCATTCTAACCACTGCGCCACTACGGCTCATACAGATACAGTAAAAGGATCCCCCCCCCCCTTTCAGTTAACAGGTTAGGGATCAAATCCAGGAATGGGGAAGACCAACCTGAAAGCTTCATTGATGCTAGAGCCTTTCGAAATAAAGGATGCTGACATTGCAATCCCCAGTAGCTACAGAAAATGAATTTCCTTCGATATGATCAAGTTACCAAATAATTGAACTAAAGCTGCTTTAATGTACTTTAGATTTTTCCTTCCCTAGCTGTGTTTGATAAGCAATGATTCACAGCCTATTATAGGAATCCAGGACTTGGGATTTGCTCAACAAATCATAGCTTAGATGACTGCCAGAAGTTCCCAAGTGAGTTGCTCAGGGCTGATCTTTCAACCTACTTGGGATTCCCACGCATTTTCCAAGCCGCGTTCTTTCTGCAACCCCGTTTGGCCCGGAAAGCATAAAAGAACTTCCCACATGTTTAGAAATTAAAAGGGGACCCAGGAAGTGTTGTCGTCTCCTGCAAAATAAATAAATAAATAAAGAGAGTAGCAGAATACATTTTCTGGAAAAAAAAGCTCTTTTTTTTTTTTAATTGGTCGTTTACATAATGCGGAGTTCACCAACCAAGTGGTCCCTCCAAAGAGGCAAATCGGATTGCGAGAACACGACAACGCACAGGGAAGGGGTTCGGAATGGGTAGCAGTTTGGACAAGGCACAGATCAGGAGCAAGCGGCCAGCCTCTTTATACAAGCAGTGCAGGCACTTCCGCCGTTAAAACTACTCTTTGTCTTCTCCTCTCTCCCAACTTTCCCTCAACGCTCGGCACTCTGGAATTACCTGCACACAATAAAACATCCACAGGCTGAGTCAAGCCAGAAACACAGCGTCCTTCAGAGACGGGCGGGACAGGCGAGGAAGAATATATTTTATTCTAACTTCTCTTAAATCCTCAAGTACAGATCAGGACGCGCAGAGCCTTAAATCTTCAAATGCAAAAAAACAAACAAAACAGAGAACGCTCTTCCTAGTCTGCAGGTAAAAAGGACTGGATTAAAACAACAAGGTATATCCTCAACCCTGAATCCGGGTAAATTCAGGAGGATGGTTTAGCACACCCTCCCAGGTCTAGTAACCTAAATCTTTGGGCTGTCCCAGGTGGGGCCCTAGAGGTCTTTAAAGCAGAGGCCTCCAAACGTGGCAATTTTAAAGACTTGTGGACTTCAACTCCCAGACCAGCGTGGCTGGCTGGGGAATTCTGGGTGCTGAAATCCAAAACTCTTAAAGTTCGAAAGTTTGGAGACTCCTGCTTTAAACCATCACCTCTACTTGGCTCCTGGATGGTGAAGGTCTGTTTAGAGCCTCTGTCTTTAATTTACAGGGAGCATTTACAAAAAGCGCGAGTGCTGTAAAAAAAAAAAAGAGCAGATCCCCTTTTGCATCTGGAAGCTGTACGGCCTATTTTATTTATGGTATTAATCCCCCGGTTATGTCTCTGGATTCCACCTGCTGCTATTCACATTGGATTTTTTTCTCCTCTGACCTGAAGAGATCCTCCTTTGCACGCACACAAACACAGATCTTCAGCACTGCCAGCATTAAGGCACTCAAGTTTAGCAATCGGTCAATTCCCTCGTTTTACCCCTCCAGCTCCCGAGAATCCTGCAGCTTCCCCCAAACATAAAAGGAACGACGTTAGTTCTCAGCTACAAGTTAAGCACTGCTTTGCCAATTTAATTCTAAGGTTTAAAATCAGATTAGGAAAACAAAACAGCAGAAGACTTTCAAGTAAAACAAAATTAAAAACCAGCGTAGATGATGGCTGGGGTTTTTATGTCTCCCTGGCTGCGGATGCAGATGAAAAATAAAACCGTGGACAAAAATAGCTCCTCTTTTTGTTTTGAAGGGAACAAATGGTTCAGGTAGGTGGGAAATGTTAACAAGAGGACGACAGGGGCTGTGATCCTCATCTACCTGTAGCCAGAGAGACACAGACCGCAGCAAATTGTACTTTATACAATGTTCCTCTTGCAAATTGATGGCAAATCTTCTCGAGAGAGAGAGATTTTTCCCTTGAAATTTGGGTGGTACACATGATAGCCCTTCAAAACCTGTTGTTGAGAATGTTTACAGCTGACTTCAACTTCCCCATCTAGCAGGGTAGGATCTCTGGGTTGTTGTTGTTTTTAAATGCTGGAAAAATCTGCTTTGTGCAAAGACAAGTTTAGTGCCCTGAGGACTTGAACTGGACAATCTCCAAAGATATGTCAAGCAACATCTCAAAAAGGGGAGCTGTGATATGCATTACTCAAGAGAGACACTGAGCCCCGTCCCCCCCCCCCCGCCCTCCCCAGCCTGTGTTAGCGACAGCCGATTTTTCCGCAGGGAGTCTCGGCCTTCTCGGCAAACCTCCCTGGAAAAAGAGACGCTTCTTAAAATCAGCAGGGTTGGATTCCAAGGAAAAAAAAGTGTGCCACCTTCTCAAACCCCTGCTCTGTGGAGGCTGCTGCAATTCAGCCCATTTGCACAGCTGGGATCCAGCCACTTGGAGCTGCGGTTTCAACCAGGTTCCACTTAGAGGTGGAAGAGCTATCAATAATTCAGCCGTTGCAAAAAAATAAAAATAAAATAACAACAGAAGAACTTCAAAATTTCTCATTTTTCTTTCCAATTCAAACATTAAAGAAAACAACAACTGATTCTACTAAATGGGTGCACTTAATCGCCCGACAATTGGTACACTCAAGGCTGGCCTTCCAAGCAGTCCTGTGGATATTTAATGACTGCCTCTGAAAACAACAATCTCTCTCCAACCAAGCAAACCACTGTAATCACAACCGCCTTCTTTTTCCTTAAAATTACCTTTACAGGATCTGCAAAAGGGGCATCTAACTTTGGTCGCTTGTGGACCAAGCGTGGACATCAACTTCCAGAATTCCCCAGTCGACAAGGTTAGACACCTCTGATCCGACAATGTCTCCTTAGAAGCCTCAGCAATTCTGCTTTCCGGAATTAAATTATGACTTCTAGAACTTACTTCCCCATGTTCTAAAAACCAGTCCAGACGAGGAATCGTAAAAAGCCTTTTCACTGGTCTAAACCATCAGTGTCATTTTAACCTTCCACTGCTACTTAGAGCCATTTGCTAGCTAGCAAAACTATAGCTGTACTATTAGGTTCCCAAAATTATCCTCAAAAGAGGGAAGAAGGGAATTGAGAGTTGTGCAATAGAGCTGGAATGTACTATTTTGCATAGATAACCTGTGGAAATTGCATGCCGGTGGGTGGAATACGATCTTCCGTAAGTGTAATAAGCTCCTCTATGAAGCATCTATGTGCTCTCTCAGTTTACACATTCGGTGTCCAGCTTATTTTCTCAAGAATCTGGACAAACATACATACAGTCTTGGAAATAATATTTGGACTAATGGTATAAAACTGGACATCGAGATGCTCAGTAACAGCCAGAATCTAAGACGTTAGTTGTGCCTTGTGAAACTTGACAATGCACGGCTGTGATAAAATGCACAAGAGGTTGACATCCCCTTCGGTGGGTAGCACCAAACCCGTCCAGATCAAGGTTTGGAAGTGTAGACTTCTCTTATTAAGCAGGAATTAATAATAAGTGTCTTACATGAGTCAGGCAATGTTCTACAGAGATCAATAAAACCATCCAGAGGTGAAGTTACAATGAACTTTTAAAAAAATGAAAAGAGTGGCAGGAGACATTCTGACTCCAATAATAAACGGCAGAATTATCTTATTCCTCTTTTCAGACCTGTTTATCAGCTATGTCCCTTAAAGACGTTTTTGTCCCAAACACCAAATGATAGAAAACCCAAAATATCAGCACCTGTGCTTTTTGTACTCTGGATGAAAAAAAACAGCCATTGGACTCCTTTACCCCCACATCGGAATACGGTGCTTGACTTCGCCACCCACCTCTCACCACAGGAAGTTTCCCAACTATTAACTGCGACCAGCAACTGGGGTGTTTCCTTTTTCCCCTTACGAAAGCAACAAACCATAAAAACAGAAGTGCAAAGAAACAATTCATAGCATTTTTCAGGTTCCGCTAATTGCAACTCATGTCCCTGGATTTTGTTTTTTTTTTTAAAGGGAGGGGGTGTTAATAACTCAGTGTTGACACCGAGAGCCTTTACCAGCTGTTAAGAGGTCCAAAGGCCAGCGACCTCTTGTGCTTTGGTAAAAAGCACGTGGTGAAGGAGATCGAGCTGCTTCCTCCGGAGCTCACAGGTAGACGTTGAGAGTCTGCAAGATCATTTGTCTGCACAGCGGGCAGTTCCGTTGGTAGATGGCCTGCTGCAGCAAGATCTGAGTGCACTCTTGGCACAGGCAAAGGTGCCGGCAGGGTAGTAAGAGGACCGTCTTGGCTTGATCTTGGCAAATGACACATTTCTTCCGTTCTTCTTGTTCTTTAAGAAGCCGCCACAGGTCGCCGTCTTCTTCCGAAGCATTCAGCTGCTCCTTTTTGGCAGTTTTGGTCTGGGAGACGCTTGGTCCTTCCCCCTGAGACTGCTGTGAGCCTGTTCCCAGATCACTGTCCGTTCTGGCCTGGTCCCTGCTGCCTCTTTGGCGGGGACGTGGGTTCCCAGCTGGCCCCTGTCTTCGTGGATACGGTTCTTCCAGAGCCACTCTCTGCCCCACAGCAGCTCCCCCTGCCCTTTCTTGGGGAGCTTCAAGTGCCTGCTGTGGTTCTCGTTCTCCCTGCTGGTTAGCCGCCCAGATGTTCCTGCTCCAACTGAGCACTTCAAGGCCCCAGTCTGCCCACCTCCGCCAGGTCTGGGAGCTCAACAGCATCTCCAGGGACAAGGTCACGATGTGGTAAAGGCGTTGCATGTCCCTGAGCAAGCGGTGGTAGGAAGGCATGGTGTTCAAATAGCCGGCCACTTGGTTGGCCAGGGTCCAAGTCAGCTGAGGGTTCAGGACGAAGATGCTGGTGACAACAATCGCAGAGAGCAACACCATGCCGTACAGGTTGACAAAGAAGACGTTGATCAACAGCTTGCTCACCGAGGCCAGGAGATCAACAGCCAGCTGGCAGGGAGTCCACAGGAGAATGGCCGTAGCAATGGCACTGCTGGAGAGGCGGGCGAGAAAGGCAACCAGAAGGTCTATGATCCTCAGAAAGGGCTCAACTATAGTATCCCAGAGGGCCAGCCCCGCGCCAAAAAGGTTCTGAGTCCCAATGAGGCAGATGTTGATTATGCTGTTGATGAAGTAAGCCACAAGGCTCATGGCTATGGCGCAGACTTCGCACATCTGCCTCAGAAGTGTCTGGCCGGAGCCAATCAGGTTCCAGAAACCTCGGTGAACAATTTCTTTGCTTCTCAAGCCCAGGTGGGTGAACAGGTGGCCGAGGACTTTCAAGCTCTCCATGCTGGAGCAGAGTCCCCTCAACAAGTTGAGGACGGTGTGCACGGAGCCCAGAATCAGGCAATACAATGCCTCCAAGATGCACAGCAGGACAACCAGGATCCCATTCCAGAACTGGCTCAGGCAGGCCACCGTGGCACTGGGCAGGTTGAAAATGAAGGCCAGGAGCCAGATCAAGACGGAGAGGAAGCTGGAAACGAGGAAGAAGTTGATGTCCAGCAGGATGACCAGCAGATCCAACACCAGCCCCATGCCGTTGATCACCAGGAATACCAGATCCATCACGGAGCTCTCAAAGAATCAGCCACAGCCAAGAACCAACTGCACGGCTCCGGAAAGGCAGCAGGGAGGAGAGGCCCACGTGTGCGTTCTGCTCCCTAGTTTTGTATGTTAAGGGAGGGAGGAAAAGATGCTTTGGCAACCAACTCCTGCAAAACTCGTAGCTCACTGTGCATCAAGGGGCAAATGGGCCGGCGGGTCCAAATTTGTGAGAGTGGAGAACTGGACAATTCTTCTCCCCAAAGGAAGTCAGCCCCTCCAATATTTTTTTCTGGTGCAGAGAGTTTCCAGCCCTCACCCCAAATCGAGGTGGGGGAGGGGGGCTTGCAAACCACTAGGCCCCATCCATGGAAGCTGGGGCACAACGCCCCCTCAATTCAGGGGGGGGGGGATGCTTCCACCACCTTCTTCCTCCCCCTGGGGGGTCTTTCTTGCTGAAATGTATTTGAATAAAAATATTTCTTTTCTGTCCAGAGAAGTTGCCTTTTAATTCAGTTCAGAGTCTGGGACCCCTTTCAAAGAAATTGGGGGGGGGAGCTTTGCAGCTGATGGCCTGGGTCGGAAAAAAAGGGGGTTCTTCGAGGGAGGGGCGCTTTCGGAGCAAGAAGGGCGCCCCATAAATACTGAGGAGGGGGAGGGGAGGGCGCGCGGGAATCCCCTCCCCCCGAGGGGGCGTCCCCCCTCCCACGACGTAGAGCTCGGAAGCCCAGTCCTCAAGGCCGCAGCCTCGTCCCCAGCCTCTCCAAGCGTGGAGGTGGCAGGGCTTGCCCGCCGCGAGGGGCGCAAGCGACCACCGCCCCTTCAACCGCCTCGGCCGCCGTTCGCCTAACCGCTGGCCCCTCTTCTGCTGGGCGCCGCCATCTTGGAGGGGCGGGAGCCTCGGCGGCCAATCACCGACCGCGAAACCGAGGGAAGTCGCGTTTCCCTTTCCTCATTGGCCCGCGGCGGCTGTTGTTTTCGACCTTCCCGCGCCGCCGATTGGTCCGTTTTGAAAGTCGCCTTCGGGCGGTTGACGTCGCTCCGAGGGAGGAGGGAGGACTGAGGGGCGTGGCTTCTCCAGAGGCGAACGGCGGGAACGAGGAGGTCACGGGATTGGAGGGAAGGGGCGTCCCTCTGCTTTTCCCCGCCTCCTAGGGGGCGGAGCTTTTTTGCATCTTTGGGAGCCGTTAGAAATAATAACTGAAATAAGGAGATTTAAATATGGTGCTTGTTATTTATCCAATGATATTTTATTACTTATTTTATCAGCCCTTAGGTCTTCTTTAACAGAGATTTTAATATATATTTTTAAAAAGGAGAGTATTTTTTGTGCACTTTGTTTTGAAAAGTTAATTTGGCTAAGACACTGAGCTTATTGATCAGAAAGGTCGGCAGTTCAGTAGTTCGAATCCCTAGTACATGTCTCCTGCGTGAGCAGGGGGTTGGACTAGATGATCTCCAAGGTCCTTCCAACTCTATTACTTTAAAAAAATGTGGGAAGGTTTTTGCAAAAGAATATATGTTGTTTTGGAGGGGACCAGGGCACAATTGGAATATATTCTATATCTTTTACTTGTTATAGTTGAAGAAATTTAGTGGGGGGGGGGAACAGGGGGTGGGAAGGCACTGTAATATTATTCCCCCCCTTTTTTTTCTTTTACTGTAATTAGATGTATATATTCTATGTTTGTGTTATTTGCATTTAAAAGAAATATTTTTAGAAAGGCTTTTGCAAAAGAAGGCATATATTTTAGCAAAAATTATTTCAGATTTCAGGCTGTTTTCTCATCCTGTGGAGATTTTATTTATTTATTGCCTTTCTGTGAAGTTGGGGGAAGGCTCCAGAAATCCTAAACTCGCATTCTCGCTTGGATCCTGCAAATTTAAAAGCACCCTTTAAAGAAATTATTTATCTATTGTTTCCTGGCTTCCCTTCTGATTCTCTGAATGTCTCGCCATTGAATATCTCACCTTTGCAAGTTTGCATGGCCAATACCTGAATTTAATTGATGCAAGACTAAGCCATCGCCCTTCTTAAAAATTCATATTGCACAAAAGGGTCCCATTTAGGGCAACACCTGTGAAGAAAAACTGGATCCCCCCCCCCCCCGCCCAAAAGAGAAGCTCTCCAAACCTTAGACAGCATAGTCCACCTTGGCTTCAACTTTACAGCAAGGAAAGGAGTGGAAGGGGAGTGTCCGTGGGAAATATGTAATTAACTCAGCTTTCCTTTTCGCAGAGAGCATCTGCAATCTGGGTTTGTTTGCCATCAAGGTGCCCATCTCGGGCTTATGCTCTTTGACCTCAAGGGCCAGAATGAAAAACCAGCCGATGTTCAAATATTTGGGGCTACCTATGAAAAGCTGCAGCCCTCTGAACAGATAGGCAGAAAAGGGCCTTTCCCTGCCATCTCTGGTTTGCAACTCTTGTTTATTCATCATCTCCTTCCAAGTATTCTACCTCCGAGGTAGATTTCTATATCCCAATCGATGCGATCATCATGATCCTCCAGCTCTTCCAGACAGGAGGCTAGAAATCCTCCAAAATCTGTCTTCTTGGATGGCTTTTACAACGCGGGAATCACCTTTTCAGTGGGACATAGAATAGAACAGAATAAAATAGAATAGAATAGAGTTGGAAGGGAAATTGGAGGTCTTCTACTCCAACCCCCTGCTTAGGCAGGAAACCCTACACCACTTTAGACAAATGGTTGTCCAACATCTTAAAAACTTTCAGTGTTGGAGCATTCACAACTTCTGGAGGCAAGTTGTTCCACTGATTAATTGTTCTAACTATCAGGAAATTTTTCTTTTGTTCTAAGTTGCTTCTCTCCTTGATTAATTTCCATCCACTGCTTCTTGTCCTGCCTTCGGGTGATTTGGAGAATAGCTTGACTGCCTCTTCTTTGGGGCAGCCCCTGAGATATTGGAAGACTGCTGTCATGTCTCCCCTAGTCCTTCTTTTCATTAAACTAGACACACCCAGTTCCTGCAACTGTTCTTCATATGTTTTAGCCTCCAGTCACCTAATCGTCTTTGTTGCTCTTCTCTGCACTCTTTCTAGAGACTCCACATTTACATTGTGGCATCCAAAACTGGATGCCATATTTCAAGTGTGGCCTTACCAAGGCCTTATAAAGTGGTATCAACACGTCACATGATCTTGATTCTATCCCTCTGTTTATGCAGCCTAGAACTGTGTTGGCTTTTTTGGCAGCTGCTGCACACAGGTGGCTCCTATTTAAATGGTTGTCCACTAGGACTCCAAGATCCCTCTCACAGTTAATATGACTGTGCCATGAAGACACAGCTTACCATGCAAAGTGGCATTCAATCATCCGAAAAGCATATCCTGCACCTACGGGAATTCCCCAGAAGATGTATTTATGGTGGTTATAAAGTTCTCTGGGTGATGTGATCCCCATCCACAATCTTCACAACTCGCTTCCGACAAACAAAGTCAGTAGGAAAAGTTGAATTCATGTAATGCCCATATAAAAAAAAAATAATTGTAAAATCAAGCATGAATACATAATTATCATCTCACTTAGCAATGGAAGTTCCAGTCTCCCTTTGTGGTCATAAAGCCGAAGATCTGGTAATCATGTTGAGTTTTCCTGCCAGATTTGTTGGAAAAAGAGAGGAACGAACCCCCCAAGATCTTCCGCAAAACTGCCAGAAGGATGAAGTAATCTTAGCTCAGTTTCCGCCACCTGGCTGATAGGCAGGAAGGCAATACTGTTAATTTGAAGCCTTTCCTCCAATGCCTGCCAGGAACGGAATAGTTTTTTCAACTTGGCACGTTCTCAGATGGAGCATTGGAGCCCAATTTTCATCACAAAGCAGATGAAGCCTGGAAAGGCCCTGGCAAGGGGGAAACTCCCTTGCTCTCATTGGAAGCAGAGGGGACACTGGCCTTTGGTGCCCCCCCCCCATGAATGCCTCCCAAAAAGTCTCCTGTGGATGTATGTCCAGGGAGGAAAAGCTGAACTTACGGCATATGTTCAGTTTGACCTCAGGGGTGGGTTCCTGCCAGTTCTAACCTCTTCTATAGAAGAGGTTCCACAAATCTACAGTGCCGTTTAGAACCGGTTCCAGCTCCCTCCCCCCCCCCCCGCCCGTCCGCACATTATCAAGAGGAAGAGCGAGAGGAGGAATTCTGGGAGTTGAAGTCCACAAGTCTTAAAGCTTTCAAATTTGAACACCTCTGGGGTTTTTTTTTCTAAAGGGTTAGGCGTGCAAGGGTCTTGTAACTTGACAGCTTTTAAGACTTGTGTGCTTCAAATGCCAGAATTCCTGAGCCAACATGACTGGAGTAGGAATTCTGGGAGTTGAAGTCCACAAGTCTTAAAGCTTTCAAATTTGAACGCCCCTGGAGGTTTTTTTTCCTAAAGGGTTAGGGCTGCAAGGGTCTTGTAACTTGACAGCTTTAAGACTTACGTGCTTCAAATGCCAGAGTTTCTGAGCCAACATTTTGGTTGCTAAGCAAAAGCGTTGTTAACTGAGTTCCACCACATTTTACAAGTTGGCCACGCCCACCCAGTCACACGGCTGGCAGGCCATGCCCACCCAGTCACATGACCGGCAAGCCACTCCCACAAAGCAGGCCACACCTACAGAAGAGGTTCTAATAAAATTTGAAACCCACCACTGTTTGACCTGTAACATGTGGAAGCATGCTCAGTTATTTTCCTGTGCTCGAGATTCTGGATTAAAACCCAAAAGACTAACCAGAAAGGCATAAATACTCGGGAGAACGGTTGCAGGACCTGGGCATGTGCAAAAATCTCAAGAGGACATCTATTAATCATTCTCTCCCCCTTCCTGGTGTTTCCCTCACCTTGGCTTAAGCTACACTGATTTGATTAACCCCATGTCAGCATTTGAGCTTTGTAGAAGAACCCAAGACTATCTAAGTAAGCTGCTAAATTGCACCGAAGAATTTCAAGGTGGGCTGTGAGCTTGCTCCCCCACGTAACAGCATCTCCCTCCTTCCTCCACAAAGTTCAAAACTTGCTTTCCGAGTTCTGTACTCTCGTCCCCCAAAGGTTCTGTGAATAGGAGGTTATGTTCTGTGCTTATAAACATTCCATATATACTTTACCTCTGATGGCGAATCTATGGCACGCACCACCGCCACCGCGCACGCGTGCGCGCCTCGCACTGGCCAGCTGATTTTGGGGTCTCTGCTGTGCACGTGGGAGATGTGCGTGCATGCGTGGGGGGAAGGGGAGAGCGCAGGGGTGCCCGTGGCCCATTTTTTTTATTTTATCAATTTCATATATACATTCACAATTATATGATCTCATAACTGTTATTAATAATATGTATTTATAACAATTTTTCCCTACAGTTGACAATATACTTGAAGATTACTTTCTTAACATCCTATAGATCCATCTTATCTTACAACGGTCCTACTTCTTCTTCCCTCCCTCCCTCTTTCCTTCCCTCGTTTCTTCTCTCCTACTCTCCTTCCTTCCCTCCTTCCTTCCCTCCCTCCTTCCCCCTTCCCTCCTTCTCTCCTTCCCTCCTTCCTTCCCTCCTTCCTTCCTTCCCTCCTTTCTTCTCTCCTTCTCTCCTTCCTTTCCCCCTTCCTTTCCTCCTTCCTTCCCCCTTCCTTCTCTCCTACATTCCCTCCTTCCTTCCCTCCTTTCTTCTCTCCTTCTCTCCTTCCTTCCCTCCTTCCCTCCCTCCTTTCTTCTCTCCTTCTCTCCTTCCTTTCCTTCCCCATGGCCCATTTTTGGTCCCAGGAGTCTGCGGAGAGGCCTGCTAGGGCAAAAATGGCCCATGGGGTAAGGGTCGTGCCCTCATGTGCAGGGGGTGGGGGAGCAGGGGGGGTTGCACATCCATGCGCAGGGGGGAGGGCACGCAGGGAGGTCGCACGTGCATTGCACACAAATGCACAACTGCCACACGCACACACACGCTTTAAGCACACGAGGACAAACAGGTTAGCTCACACCTATTTACTACCAGGTGGGAACATCTTAAGCCTGCCAGAGAAAGCAAGCATTTGTAGATGTCAACTTATCTGGAGAAAGAAATCTGTTCCATTCATTCTTTAAAAAAAAAAAAAAAGAATAGCAAACTTTAAATCTTCAAGGCGGAAAGAAATGGTTCAGTGGAAAAAATCAGAAGACCAAATAGCCTCCTGTTTAATAATTCATGTTCCAGCGACCAAGAGCAATATATATATATATGTGAATAATATTCCTTGTGTTAGCATCGCATACCCTTAAGCTAATTATAGCACGCTCATCAACAAAAACATCCTGTGTTAAGAAAAAGGAATCGAAGAAGGGAAGCTGTTTTGGGACCAGAATCTAGTATTTTATTTTCCCGAAGGCCGACGAGGTGTCTACCATAATACTCAAGGACACCATTGCCTCTGAAGCAGTGTTTCTCAACCTTGGCGACTTGAAGTCCACAGGACTTCAAGTCGCCAAGGTTGAGAAACACTTGCTCTAAAGGCAGAATGCTACTTAGTAAATCTATGCACCAACCAACAGCAAAAACTCTCACTGGAAAATGTCTTTATCGCTGCATTTGTGTGACCTAAACACTTCCTCACCAGCAATCAACACCCAGTTGAGATAACACTAATGCCAAGACTTACAAATGCAACTGATCAAAATTTTGGGAATTGGCATGTATTTAGGACTGTTGCAGGATCCTGGGGTTGTGTGAGCGCAGTTTGCAACTTTCCCAGCTGGCTTCCCACAAGCTAAGTCAACAAAGGAAGTTGTATTCGTTTAACAGATGTGTGATTCACTTAACAACTGCAGTGATTGGCGTG